>NW_009943766.1:0-2492 GCF_000696875.1 Nestor notabilis
ATATATATATATATATATGAAATTTTCCTTCTCAAGTATTTCTTGGAGAGAGGGTATCATAGTACTGTAGTGGATGTGATTCCAGTGGACTGAAGGTGTGGCATCCAGTTACTAATTAGCTGCTAATCTAGAATATGTACTCTGTAATTTGAACATGCAGGTCTGCTCCTCAGTTGGTCTGTACTGACATGATTTTCTTGGCTTTAATTATCTCATTATTAGATGAATTATGCTAGCTTAGGATTTGAACTAAGGAATGAACAAATAGTCAGCTAGTGATCTGACCTCTAGATAAGCATTCCAGAGTAGCAAAAAATTAATGATGAATCCATTCCTCTTAAATTTAACACAAAGTTATTAATTTTCTCTTTGATATTATGCTCAGAATTGGATGAAAATTTTAGAAATACTTAAATAAATTTCAAAGAAAACATTTTGATGTGGTGAAACTGGGTATCTAAGTGATGCAGAATTAGTTATTTGATGCCCTAGACACTGTTTTAGTCTGCATAAACCCCTGAAATTTAGCATCAACCAATTATTATACGAAATTTATCGCAACAGAAGTAATATCTTGCTGACATAAACTGCTATGTTGCACATAAGATAGGGAGGTATATTTTACGCTTGGATACTTTAGGTGGCATTAATAACATCAATATTTATATTGCTATAAGCTTAACTTACACTAGAGTGTCATTTATACAGTGTTATATTTCCTGCAAGTATTCTTCATGTCACATTTATTTTTGGCTTTTTGAAGGTAAACATGCAGTAGAACAAAGCCACGTGTATGGAGTTTCCAGTATTTTTAATGTTATAGCTATAAAAATAATTGCCTTCATGCAGCCATCTGCAGCTCTGTGCAATGCTTTCAAACTTAGAGGTTCTTTGAGATTATTAATAGCAATAACATTATCTCAGTAATGTGAAAACTGTAGCTGTCTGGATTGAATGTCACTGGTACAACTGCACTGGAAAATATGCCCATCTGTATTGGTTAAAAATGTAAGTATCGGAGAATCACCTCTTCCATTTCAAATATTTCTCAAGCATTTTGAGCAAAATTCTGGATACTTGTTACCATCAGGAAAGTGTTAGGATTATCAAGAAAGTATTTATTGAAGATGTCAGAGCTAAATTTCCACTAATTTTGAGTATTGATGCAGAAACCATTAAAGCCATTTTGTGCTTGTAAATTTTTGCAGTAAGTTTATAAAGTGTAGTAATAATAAACAAGAAAGCAAGAAAAATAGTTATTTTAAGCAAATACCTGAACAACTTTGTTGTTATCAAAAGAAGAAAGAATTAAATCTGCTGGACTATTCAAGCTTCTCTACTGATCAAAAGTACAATAATTTTATTCAATTTACTTTGTTTCACAGTTTCCAAAAATTTAAGACAGGAAATGCTATCATTGTTTATTAGCATGAGTACCATACAAATAAACAAAAGTTATTAAAGTATTTCTAGATCAAGTACACAAATACTGTATATTATCATCATGTTCCTTGGTGCAAACAGCCTGAAATGAGGTATGTCTTTCTACACAAATTTTATTTTTAGTTTACTTAATTTTGGTATTATACTGTCATTTTCATTCCCTATGATAAGTTAATGCCATGCCGGAACTATTTAAATGAATCACAGTTTCGGTAAATTTTAAATCATGCTACTTGCCTAAGCTTATATTACTGAAATAATGCATGATGAGCACTTTTCTGAAATCATGTGAAATCAAGTATGTGAGTGGGCAAAAACTAGCACCAACACCACCAAAAAACCAGCCTTTAAATGTTTAGTAACTGAAATGCTACTTAGTGCAATTGTGCTTTAGTGATTAGAGGAGGGAGAAGTATATTACAGAATCTGAAGTGAAATCGTGGCTCTGCAGAAAGTACTGGGAAATTTACGTTACTTCAAAAAGATGAGGTTTCACTCTTGGGTCTTATTCCTTCAGACTCTGCTGCTGACTCACTTACCTTACTTGGTCAAGTAATTTAACCTTTGGTCCTGTCTGGTTAAAAATTCTGACCTATCCCAAAAAGTTTGTTCAAAGGATTGCTGGTGAATAATCTATTGTCTCTTTGTATGAAATAGCCCATAAAGATCTAAACATTACAATCTTTTCCAAAATTGAAATCAACAGCAAAATAGGGTTTCCTCTGTTTGGTTTGGTTGCTTTTTTTTTTTTTTTTTTTTCTTTTAATAAGACATGCATTTTTCACAACAAAATTTGTTAAAATTGTGAGGAGACACTACACAAAATAGAAATATTACAATTACAGTGGACAGGCCCAAAAGGAGCCGATATTGTATTACAAAAACTGTCAGGTAGATAGAGAAAAATAAAATGTTCTAAAGTGTTTTTTTCATTATATCAGGTCGAGGTTCTATATAAAGAATACTATAAAAATAGACCAATACTATAAAAATAGACAAATACTTACCAAAGTGATTGTATTCTTTATAGTTAGGAGCTATCCTGCTGA
>NW_009943766.1:2523-37583 GCF_000696875.1 Nestor notabilis
GCTGAACTCAGTGCCACAGGATATCCATAAAGCCAAAAGTTATTATCAGGACAAGTATCAGCTATTTACATGGATAATGGGGTATTCTTAGTTACAAAATAAAAATATTTTATGGCTATAAGGATATGTGCTCTTGTAAGGGAGGCAATAAGACAGCACTTAATCATTCTGGAGCTAGGTGGAAGCTTATAAACTTGTTTCCAAATACATGAACAAATAGAACTTAGGCTCTCTTGAGCGTTTCAGTCTTCAGGACTTTCTGGTGATGGCCAGTGCTTTTTACTGGTTTGGCTTGCCCTTCTGTGTGTGATGTATAGCACATATTTTCCATATGAAACAATTATTACTTCTAGTCAATAGAACAATTATTATTAATTGTTCAATAGAACAATTATTATTTCTAGTCAACTTACAATATTGTTTAAAAAGTTAACTATCTTCTTATATTTTAAGAACCAATCCTCTCATTCTATCATGTAGCCTTATTACTGATTAAAGTGAATTTATCTAAGCTACTAGTCTACATTACTGAGCTATATTTTATAAAGATTTTTCATGCATATGTAGTATTTTCTCTTTCTCATTTGCTTTCATGAATTATGAAACTATTGTAATAAAACTGTACTAGTTTTTGCCACTGTCGGGTTAATCTGTAACAATAGTAACAGTATCATAACTTATTATCATAGCACAACAGCAAAAAGATAGATGATATCTATATGCACTCCTAGAAAATACCTAGTATGAGAGTTTTTCATCCAGCAGAATTTGTAAAACCCAAGGGTGTTAGCATTCAGATACTTAGGTTATGACATTTCAGTGTCATTTTCTGGGGATACAATGATGGTATAGACAGTACTTTTTCTTTCTAAAGCCACACACAATCTAAGAAAATAGAACCTCCTAACCCCGCTTTGAGTGACATATATTTCATTATCCTTATTGAAGGGAAGCAGATGAAGAAATAAATTTTTATAAATCCTTCCAAATAGGTTAGATTAGTCTCTCAGTATCAGGTTTAGAACTCTGTTACTGGGGTTCTAGTGAAGATGACACTGGAAAATGCAAAGGCAGAAAGGCTAATAGAAACTTATTTAAAACCAGATGTTTTTCATCTGAGAATGCAGCAAGAGTTAAGGACATGAAAATTTCAGTCTGGAAATCTAGAAGATGTCAAACAGTAACTCCTGAATCATCCTTCATAATTGGAAAACATACGAAAAAGAAGGAACAGAAAAGGAAATTATCGTCTTTGTTATTGTGGCTAATGGTTCTTTGCTTTTGTCATAATCAAGGATTTAAAACACTTATTAAGACAAATATTTACAAAAATAGGTACCTGTGAAAAATGGGTTGGAATGCAATTTGCATTATACATATGGAAGGAGGAGTCATGCTAGATAGCCTGATAGCTGTATTTAACAAGGTAACTGTTTTTCTAGAAGAAAATGATACTTCTCCTTTTCTCTCTGGACTTCAAGAAAACATCTGATATGGTGAAATTACTTAGCCTGAGGAAGAGACTTAGAGACTTGCGAGACTCAGAAACAAATAGTTTTCTGAGTACAAAACAACAAAATGGAAGAGAGCTAAAAGGAGTAATTTGTCTCCAGTGATATTATCAGAAATTTGCTAGCATTACCTTTGGAGTTGACAATTATTAGCATTTTCATTTATTTAGTTTATTTAGGAATTTAGTTTATCAGGAATAATGACACAAATCTGAGATAAATTCTTATTAAAATACTGCAATAATATATGAAAAATCCTTGACAGTTCTAAGACACGGAAGTATCAGAGTTATGATGAAATTAAGCAAAACAAAAAAAATATTAGGTATTGACACATTTGTATTGTTAATTAACAAAAAGTTTAATTTGCAGGCTAGGAAAACAGCAGATGGGAAGTGAGACTTGGATGTGTAAGTTAATCACAAAACACTTGTATGACTTGACCATGACACAGAGAGAGAAAGGAAAGAAAAGAAAGAAGGGGAGAGAGAACAAGAGAAGAAAGCATCTTAGTATGTATGAAAAGTAGCAGGTACTGAAAAGTTGATGGTTAATAGTAGGAATGGTTAAAACTATTTGAAACATTTTAAAGAGTATTCAAAAAAAGGTGTTTGAAGTAGAGCAGGTACACAAACCAGCTGCTTTGATATTTAGATGAGTGAAGAGGCTATTTTAGATAAGGGGACTGAAAGAGCTGGACTTACCCTACCAAAATAATAGCTGAGAAAAAGTATGATTGCTTTCTATAAATAAACAGGGAGCACGAGGAGGATGAACTATTTTTGCTAAAGGACAAGGTTATACAAGAACAAATGAATATAAACTAGCTATGAATGCATTTATTCTGCAAATTCATAAAAAGGGTTTTAAGATTGAGCTCAAATGAGATGAACAGGATTATATGACATGATTATTTATGATAGCAGGGAATTGGATTCACTGACCCAGGATGCCTCCTCTAGTTCTACAACATGTGCTCATACAAATTGCAGTTCTGTGCTTGGACTAGTGGATCACGTGTTTCTGTGATTAGTTGCTTCCTCTGCTGAGATCTTGTTCAGCATTGTCTAAAGTCTCTTCAGTTCTTGTTTCCAACAGTGACACAGTCAGAGAGACAGTTCTGGATTTGCTGCTTTTTTCTTTTTTCCTCCTTCTCTCTCTGTCTTTTATGTAGAGGGGAATTAATGCAACGCTTTTGCATTTTCCAGTGAATTTTCAAGCTTTGCTTCATGTATTTTTGGCAGAAAGAAAGATCAGGGTGAATGAAGGCAGCGAAGTACATGACAGGTAGGTGGTAAGCTTTCTGAGCAGAAATTATGAGTAGGCATGAACAACAACCAGTTTTACAGCTGCTGTAGCACTACTTCAGATATGACCAGTAAAGTATACACATGTTGCATTTAAATTTTGGAATAAAAGGCATTAAAAGCTACTTCGATTTAACATTAAAGAAGTATTTTGTTTCTACAGACATATACATAATCCAAATACAGAGATGTAGATATTTCTTTCTAGATGTTCTATGTATCAGTTCCACTGATTTCACAGAATTTTTCTGGCTCTCCCAAATCACTGAACTGATTCAATGAGCAACCTGATGCCCCAAAATGCCATGTTGGCTCAGGTGACTGGAATGATCAAGGTGCACCTGCTCATCTGGTGACTCAGATTTCTTTTCTTGATGAATGGGGGAGACAGAACTTACTTTTTTCAAGAACAGGCATCGCTGATAATTTGCCTAGAAGGACACACTTGCAAGCTATGAACAACTATGTAAAACTGTGTATCAGACCTTGAAGAATTAGCTTTATAGTCCCTGGACATGATGTTGAAAGAACTTGTTAACTAAAAGAAAACCACGTGCAACTGCATCAAATGCAATATGTAAAATATCTCTTTACTAGACAAAAAGCTTCTCTTTGCTGTTCATTTGGTTTTGAAAAAGTAAGGAAATCTGTGGAATATAGACGAGTGATTTGGGAAGAAGATAGCAGAAAGGAAGAAAATTCTGGTAAGAGTTAAACAAGCGCTAAACTTTTTATTCATCCACTGTGAGTTTTGAGGGCTGTATCAGTCATAATGTCCAGAATTTCATCTCTCTTCCTACTGCTGAGCATGTGCTGTATCTGACTATGATATTGTCAGGAATGTTAGAAAAAATAACAGTGTGAGAGCAGCAGTGCAGAATAAATTAAACTTGTGTGTTGCATTATGCCCTGTCAGTCATAGTGAATGTGGCCTGACATAGCATGGTATTTGTACCTGGATGGTCTCAAGGGCTTAAAGTTCTTAAAAGGAAAGTTTCTTCTGAGCTAAGTTATTGAGTGTTTCATCTGAATAAGGAATGAAGGATGTGGCCCTTTAGAAACAATGGTGTCCCAAGAGATTCCTATGTCTTCGTTAATTTAAAATGATGGCAAGCAGTAGCAGCATATTTATTGTATAGCAGTAACTATATTAATAGCCACTGCATAACAGCTGAAAAACATTCCTTTTCTATCTAGGCATGTTGCCTTAGTACATTAGCAAAGGTTCAAGAACAGAAGATGACAGGCTTTCACAGAGAATCATGCTGTTAAAATAACATTCTTTCCTGTGCCATAGCTTCTGGCACTGGAACCCACCATCCTGTCATAAATTGCTGACATCAGTGTAGTACAGCATTAATATTATGTCTTTAACCCCTTTGATACCATTTCTTTGGGTAAACCTTTATTAGATTTAGAAAGAAGGGAAAAAGATGATCAGGAAAAAAATATATATATACACACACACATACTTTGTGTTTCTTGAAGATAAATTTCAGCACACAGACTTCAGATTTTCTTTAGAACTCTCATAGTTTTTTCAAAATGATATAATTAATGATGATAGTTCTTTTCATTTATAAGTGAAAGAAAAATTAGATCACATATATTTAAAATGTCATCCTTCAGAAATTCATGATAAAATTCATCTACATCAATGTATTAGTTTTAATAATAGCAGAGTTTAGAATAGGGAGAAACACTCTTTAGCTGTTCCAGTAGAGTTTTCTCTTTTTTTGGTGACTGTAACTCCTTTCACTATATGGATCTTGGTTCTTCTCTATTTAATTCTCTGCAACTTTTAAGTTACATCTGTTACTGTGAAACACAGTCCTTGTGGTTTTTTTTTTTTTACCATTTTACTCTGCTGATTCTTGATTCATGAAGAAATACATCTAACTGTAGATATGACTGAATGCCAAGTAATAAGACAGCTAGAAAGGACGCAGAGTAAGCCATGGCTTCTTGGTTTGCAAAAGGGCCAATCAGTCTTGCAGTGTCAATTTACAAGTTAGGAATAAATTTCTGAACTTCACTACAGCTGAAAGGAGTAAAACCCAAGCTCTGATTAGTGACTTGAATGACTATAGAAGGGTCTAAACATTTGTTGGAAACAAGCAACACAGATATCAGTCACATAAATGTTGACTAAATCTGATTTTCTTAACCCAGAATCACAACTCTAATCAAAACTCAGAGAACAGCCTCTTACATGTTAAATTAATACTTGAATTTAATTCTTCCTGTTCAGCTCCTTAAGAAACTGGTCTTTTTCTGGAGCACATGGTAAATAAAATCTTTAATTCATTTGATCTTTACCCTACATAAGTACCCTGCTTTGCAGCACAGCTCTTCAGGTGTAAAAAATAATTTCTCACACCGTATACTGGATATCCCCAGCCACTCTGGATCAGACCACTTTACATGCACATTCTTTTCTACCTTTCACATGGCTATCTCATTTAAAATCTATATTTTCTGCTCCTGTCACCTAATTCACTGGTAGAAATTCTATATAAAGTTTGGCCCTAAAGTATTCTTGACATGATTTCATTAATTCCTGTTTTCTGTTTACATCAAATTCTACTCTCATGTAGGGGGTCCAATTTGGTATGGGATTTGACTTACAAGATGTGGGATAAGAGAACAGAAGTTGTTATGAGGTACAATAGCTTAGATTGCCAAGACTGACATATTCACCCCGGAATGTGTCTTATTTTCTTTCAGTGCACAATCAGTGTGAAGATATGGAGGAAAACTGAAAGTATGAACTTTCACACTGCAAAACTGTATTTAATATACAGCCAGCTATAACAAGAGCTCAACTGGTTTGAAATATTATTTTGACTTTTGTTTGCTTGGAAAAGCACAGAGTTGTTCATATATATCTTCTTCCATGTTCCTGTTGCTGAAACAAGGACAGATATATTTCTTACGAAGAAGCCAATTACAAAACACAGTATACAGACAGAAAGTATCACTTTGATTCATCCATGGAAAATAATACCATATCTTCCATTCTGCACGATCATGGAGGTGTATGCCACTATTTCTGAAGGTGATGATAGGCTAGTGAGCTTCCTAAGCTCCTGGGACTTCTGTCACTCCTTTCCACACCACCTCTATTTTTACCTTTACAGGACCCTACTGGAATCTAAGAACCTCATTCCTTTACAAATTACAAATTACAAACTTCTACAGTGTTTCTGCTGTCTACTATTGCAATCCCAGTTGCTATTTGATTTCTTCTAGATTTTTGTTTTGGTTTGGTTTTTTTTGTTTTGGTTTTGTTTTTTGTTTTTTGGGGTTTTTTTAAATGTTTGTAGGTCTTATTTCTCCATCTTTTCAGTTATTCCCTAAATTATAAAGTGTAGGTGTCTGCTGCAGGGCTTCAGGATTTGGCCAAAGCCTCCCATTAATAGGTGATATGAGTGTGACTAATTTTTCTTTTATACCATATTAAGAAGGATAAGAATAAAGACATTTAAATGGTTTCTCATTTTAATGCAGAGTAGAAAATATACTAAGATGCTTATACATTGTTCTCTATTTACCCATCTTCTTATTTTAGTGAGTAGAAAAGATATATTGTCACCGTTTTCCATTATTAATTACTGTAGTGCTGGTTTATCAGGCTGAAAGCCTTGAACAATGAAAGTCTCTAATTATTGATAAAATAAATACAGCACAAGCACTGTGGAAGCATCAGCCATGCTTTTATCCTCCTTTCACACATACATATTGTCCCGCTCTATGCCTAACTTAGCCAGAGGGACCTTTCAATGGACAACTTAATCTCTATGCTTGCTTTTTTGGCCTCACAAGGGGCCAGTTATTGCAAAAGGGATCTGTCATCTTTGCTGTGCACATCCACCCAGTGATAACTGTGCTGGAATTCACTTATTTCATACAGAACTGCCATCAGCTGATGACGACTTTTGAGTCCAGATGAGATTCATATGAAATAATATGCCAAAGTTTGAGAGATCTTGTATTTTATTTTCAGGCTTTTCAACCAATTATTTCCTCATAATCATATTGTTCTGATGCCATGTCTACGATCTGTGGGTTTTTTTCAGGACAATGTTTCCAATATAAATCTTTATAGGCTGAAGCTAGCAGCAGGTCATGCAGAAACTCTTATAGATTATCTGACTTTGACATGGAAGCTAAGGCTAATTGCATTTGACCTCTATTGCTTTGGGGCAAATCTGCACTGTCCTACCTCTAAATCTTGATTCTTTTCTATTTATCCCTCAAAAAAATCTGTGAAAATGAGAACTATGTTGAATTTCATAATTTAAAAATATGTTTTTTTCTTTAATAGTAACAACAAATACAACTCTTGAGATTTTCCAAGTCATCTCACTTCAGCCTTAATAAATTTTTTTTGGACCTACTAGTTAGTTAAAGCTGGTTTGTCTGTCATTGGTAACTGTGAGACCTGGACTTGGCTATGTGAACACAATTATGGCAAGTTGTGGCCAGAATATATGCCCGGATGGAAGACTGAATCTATATATGCATATATCTAGATTCACCTTTTCTCCATTCTTGGCTTCAGAGATCCAGAATGGGCTGTGGGAACCTACCCAAGAAGAGGCGCAAAAAAGTGTGAGATTGGTTGGAATCAATCCTGGGAGCCATCTGGTCCCATATCAACAGCAGGGAGATGTTGGTTTATATGAACAGTGAAAATGTCAGCCATGTCTGGATCGTTTTTAAATTCAATATGCAATTAAAAATCTAATGATAACAATACTAATGCTATCTAGTGATAGCTTTTCAATGTCATTGATTCAGGATTTTCCACCAGAAATATTCACTGTTGAAAAATAAATACCAGGCTAGTACTAAGCATCTAAAATCCTATTAGAAGTCAAGCTACCTGTGGTTGCTCAGAATCTCCAAAGTACAGTTCTTCAGTTTCCTTCCTAACTAGTTTGTCTACCATATTTATCTATCCTACAGAAAGTTTTGGTGACTTCTTCATGCTTACAACATGCTTTTCAATGTAAAAAGGCACATAAATCAAGTGTCAGTGTGATGCATGCACTGCTAACAGAGCTTTGTCTGAAAAACTTCTTGATCTCACTCAGAGCTTGACTGCCATACCTCTGAGTTTCACGGATTTTTGATAGTCCTTCCTGAGATGAAAATCTTACCTTCTTTGTATAATCACAGCCTCTAAATGGTAGGAATAATAATCTGGTATTTAGAAAAATTCAGATGTTAATATGGTTATGGTTATATGATTGAAAATGGGGAACTTTATTAAAACATTCAGACAGGTGTTTTTAGAATGTAGCCATAGTATTAGTTGCCTCTAACTTTTTGTTAAATGGAATTACAGAATTTTATTTTTCATGTCTATTTTTCCCATCTGGGTTTTGACTCAATAATTATAGCGGGAGCTAATTGGTTTTATAGTGAGTTTTTCTTTCAGAAACTTTCACATCTGTCTTATTTATAGCAGACATCTGATATTAGTCAAGAGATAGCCCCATGGCTTTGTCCCAAACAGTTAAATTTCTGATTTGCTTGTAACACAAAGTGTTAAAGAGTGTTCTCTTGCCCATGAGCCTGTAAGCAGTATTTTCAGTTAAAGTACAGATTACACCTTTTCCAACCTATCAGAAGCTGCTGGCAATATTCTCAGGACATCCTTAATTTTTGGCAGTGGTCACAATGGTTGGTGTGGAGATGAAGGCCACGTACATCATTTCTTCACATACGTACATCCTTTCTTCCCCATTAGTCCAAGAGTAAGCAGGTGTGCTGAACACCCCATCACTGAGACTAGGGACATACTTGAGCCCTTCCCATAAACTACCTCTTTCTGACATATGGCCTCATCCTGTTCTGCTGACGCTGTCAGTGAAGAGAGTGAGTGAGATAGGAGCTCCTGCAGGGGTCTAACAACAGAACTGCTAAAGCGTCTCAGTGGACAAGAAGAGAGAGTAAATCTCACTCAGCAAGATTTATTGGCTAGAAAAAAGCTGTCAGTAGTGCATTGTCCTTCCTAGGGATTCACATGAACTAGAGCCTAGGTACTCTCATCACTAGTCCCATCACCTGTTTCTTTGGGAAAAAAAACATGGGGAAGAAGAAAGCTCTGCCTTCATTGCCTATGGGGAAATACTCTGCATGGTCATCAGGATTAATTTCTAGTCACCTATGTAGCTTTCTTTGAGCAATTCTTCATAATTTTTGACATATATATTGCTTACGCTGTAGAGAAATGTTCAGAACTTATCCTGCAATCCACCTTCGCTCTGGCAGAACAGAGTAGAAGAATAAGTAGTACTGTTTATTCCCAGTTGACAATTCATCACTAACCTGGCCACAAAAATGGGTTACCCTGGGGGTCAGATGGGCCAAGGCCAACCATTTACCAGAGGCATCTGCTTAGAATTGCTCTCAGATGGCAAATGGCTGTGCAGAGGCTGCTACCAGCCAGAAGGGTTTAGAGCAATCTGAAGTGCCTCTAAATTCTGCAAGTACCAGAGCTACCTTAAAGCAACAGAGCAGGCATTATTGTAGAGCGGAGATGATCTGAACGTAGATAATCTGAGAACGTGGGATTTGCATACCCTTTGTGGCAGTATTGCGTGCCTCGTATGTTCAGCAGAGATGTGAGAAGAATATTGATTCTCCACCAGTATCTTTAGTATTAGTAGAAAAACATTGGAAGGAACTTTGCAGTCATTCACATCATTTGCTTTGTCTGCTATCACATGCTACAGACCAGAAAATATGTTTTAAAGCACAGTTTAAGATGAAAAGTAAAAAAAATTCTGGCAGTAGGAGTAACAAGTAAAAGCAACTTCTTACTTGAGAATTTATTCAAGGAAACTCCCCATGTAAGCCCCCATGTGAGAGCAGGAAGTGGAACTCTATGCACACCTGGGAGTGATGCAGCATTTGCTTTTAAACCCAAACCTCACTACTGGTTTTACTCAGTATTTTTTCAGCCATACCAACTGTTCATTTGAGAGACTGTACTGCTGGTAGGAACACAGGTGAACAGTGCCAGGGAAAAAGGCAAGGTACAGCCACTCCCTCTCTCCTTTGCAAGTGTCATCCAGCAGCCAATTGAGAAAATGTTCCAAACCCAGAATTATTCATCAAGGCAGGTGGACAGATACCTCTCACAAGAGACCATCAAGCCTTGAAACAAATATGGTGCAGTCAAAATTTATTTAATCTCTTTGAACCCCTGGAGGTAATAACACATTAGGTAAGCCAGGACTCTTCTCAGAAGTACGTTGTTTATATCCAGAATTTGTCTATTTTGGTTAGAGGCCTCATTGATGTACAATACATTTTCTCTCTTCTACATATTTTTGCGGTGGTCCCAGTTATGTGGGAAGTATACTTGTAGATATTTTACCATAGGAAATATTTCATGAAGTGCTTTATCCTATATTTTTTGAATCCTTGACCACTTTAATATTGCTCATTCCTGAACTCCCTTCTGCAGTCTTTTTTCAATAAATTATTACTTGCCAATGTTTAATAGTAATTTTAATAATTTCTTTGTTCTACATGTTATAAGCAAATATATTCAGTTATGCAGTGCTTACTTTCCTGGGTAACCAGCACTCCTTCTTTGGCACCTAGCATGCACAATCCCAAACGTTTAATTAAGAAGAAGCTTTTGAAACAAGTGTTTTACTAAAATCAGTGGGTCAAGAGATTTTTTGCAGATTTGGCTCTCAGCAGGGGGGTGTCTGCTGGATATTATTATAGTTACAGATAAAATCAAGTTACACTGAACTTAATGAACTGGCCTAGCTGATTGTCTGGGGTTTTATAGGTTTTCTAATGTTGATTGTTTTCTAAATTAATCATTTGCTGGTTTTCTATTGGACTAGAGTTTCGTTACTTAATGCTTCTACTACAGTTGAGAGACAAAAAGTCATTTAGCAGAAAAGTACATTTACTCTAAGTATTAAATGTTCTTATTATCTCCTATGGGCAGAGCTTGGACATCCTTAAATCCATTTATTTAGCACAAAAGACCTCTTGCAAGAAAAATAGATCTATTTTTTATGCTCTTTCCATTGATGCCACTCTGGAAAAATATCATCACAATAAAGGAAACAAAAAGTTCAGTTCACAAATCTAGGGGAACTTGGAGCTGCTGGAGATTCAATTACTTTGATATTTAAGCAGAAAAAAAAACCAACTTAGAAATTCTGTTTTGCACAATTAAGAATCAAAGAAGTATTCCATTTCCAACAAAATACAGTCCTTTAAAAATCTGGATACCATTTAGTTCATGTAAGTCAAAGGACGGAGGCAACAGCAGTCAGAAGCCAGTCCACCCTTCTTGAGGTAGATTAAGCTTTACTTTGGGAAGTGGGGAGATGAGGGAGAAAGAATGTAGAAAGAAATGCCCAGAAGAGAGAAAGGGAAAGACATGGTGGAAATACATATGTGTGTGTGTGTAAACTGAGTTTATTTTTACAGAATAGAGGAAAGAGTATCCAGTACATGGTTCTGGTTAGGTTTTCCCTTGGCATTTCACTGGTATCAATGATATCTTTTTTAAGATGGGGGTGAGGGAGGAATAGGGAGAAGAAGATAAAGAAAAAGCACTTTAGAAAATTTAATTGACAGTAAATAAAATATCACTAATCTTGTAGAAGGATGTGAGGATAAAAGTAACAAAAGAACAATGCCTAGAATAAGTTTTGGCTGATGATCATTAGTAAAGTTGCTGTAACACGCAGTGGTGTTTTTGTCTTTTCCTCAAATTAAATCAAGCTATGGTTGCTAGATTTTACACAGTGCATGATGGTGCATTTTACCACCAAATGAAACTTTGGGATAAATTTTCATTTTGAAAAGTGAATTAGACACTTAAATACCCCATGAAACTGATGGAGCCCATTATCTTGTTATTCAAGTTTTTAAAAAATCCCTTGATGCAGCCATCATTGCATGCCTGAACCAATTGACTTTATGTAAAGCAAAGTTACAGATACTTTCTTCAAAATATTGTTGTCAAGCCTATTACACTTAATGCCATTCAGAACAGTCCCAAGAAACTTGGAGAAAATGGCTCTTTTTCTTTTTTTCCTAATGTACTGAAAAGTACTTTCTTGCAGTTTTATGTCTTTGCTATTCCACAAAGTATTAAGTGTTTTTCTAGTGAACTGCCATTGTTAGCAATATAACTACTGCATAAGCTGCAGAGCTGTATATCTTGAATTATAAAGTGGGATGGAGAAATATGGTGATGTGATTGGCATTCCATGCAGTTAACAGAATATAGCACTATAAGTGGTGATGTTGGATCCAGCCCCCAGGTTCGTTGACTTCAGTAACTGTCTATGCATGTGCATAAAAATTCTTTCAAAATCACACCCAATGCTAAATCAGAGGAACTTGGAAAGGGGAAACTTTAAAAAGTTCTTCTGAAAATAAAACGAGGGGCCAACTGAAACTAGTGGGAAATTTTCCATTGACTTCAAAGGCAGTAGACTAGAATCAGAGCCATGAAGCTTCATACATGGGAAAGGAATCCATGACTATGATTTTATCCTAGTTTCTCAACATTATACTTTTATTATAGACCACCTTCTTTTACCAATTTTAATAATTCTGTCTTCTCCTGTAATAAAGCACATACATAGTCTTGTAGCCTAATAAAAATAAACCTATCTCCCCCTCAAAAATATAAAATAAATGAGAAACAAAGTATTATAGAACATGAATATTTAAAATTAAGCAATTAAATAACTATTGTTCACAACAATGTCTATTTTATACTAACAAAACCAATGTTAATTTTGTTGGGAAAGGATACAGGACTAGATGCTATTCTACCATATTAACATACAACATGGAAAAGAAGGTAATAATAGTTTTTTGTTTGTTTTTTAAGAGAGGAAGAACACTTACATTCTTAAATTTCATTACCAGATTCTGGCATAGGTTTTAAAAAATACGCTTTTCTCCAAAAATTTTGAATGTGTTTAGAACTAAACCTGTGTAAGATGATAAGATTTATACAGCTCCTTTTTACTCATTTCTTAAATGCCCCTGTAATTCCTTAGTCAAACTTTGGTTTGAAATGTCGAAATATTGTACAGTATGTTCTCTGCCAGATAAGCACCAAAAAAAGGGATGTTTTCATAAGCGGAGAATTTGGCCCTAGAACCAGAAATTCCTGAAAACTGGAGAGATGCATTTGCATCCTTTTTTTTTTTGCTTGATGTTTGGACACATTTGCATGAGTTTTAAGAAGGCTTTAAAAAGTGAATTGTAAACCATTGTGTTGAGTTCATTTAATGTATCTATGAACAGAAAATCAATCATAGGAACTATGAGCAGTGAACATGAAAACAAAAGCTCTCCATGTGACTAATGTGATCAACTCCAAATGATAAGGACACTTCCAATAAGGCGGCACCTTGTTGTAATTTGCAGAATATTTTATTATATAATTCCAAATAATTAATATATTTTAGAAAATTGTAATATTTGAATCAAGACCACTCCAGGAACAGAATAAGAAGTTATATTTTTAGTTAGGCATTGCAATTTTTTTGTCTCAGTTTGAGGACTAAGATGGCTCATTCAATCCTCAATAGAGGTGCACATGATGAAAGACACAAAGATTATTTAATTTTGGCATAAAGTTGTCTATGTAATTTGTTGAATCAAGAGGTTGGGGTAATCTGCCTATGTGGAATATCCTAGCATTACCAAAATGAGATTTTATTTTTTGTTTGTGAGGTAAAATAACTTCCATGAGTTCTGCCATACCTACGTTAAAACCTGGATGCCATAAAGTCTAGTTACTTTAATTCATGTGGGTCTCCATATTCCAGTTTATGTTGGCTTTCTACTGTGCACAGCTGACTGTGTTCAACTGTTTATTTTTTTTTTTACTTTGGTTCTGCAGTGCCATTCAAAAACCACAAAAACAGATTTCCTCTGCAATTCAGAAAAGTCAGACTTGCAACTTTTCAGCATTTAAAAGGACTTTTGTCACACACTGTCAGAGAGAACAAGGTAAAACCAGCATTGTCACTGTAATAGTTGGTACTTAAAACAAAAATGGATTTAAATAGTTGCTGTGGCTTTAGGCAGTGTGTGTTTGTGCTGTTCTGTCACAGGGCACAGTAGTTTCCAAGCTGTCTTAACCACAGCATCAGGGGAAGCTGTGTACTTGTTTCCTTGTAAACTTGTAAAACATACTGTCCATTTACATGCTTTCAGTAACTAAAGAATTTCTGCAAGTACTTTCATTAAATTAAGTTTCCCACTGTGATACCAGTGTTCTTCCCTATACTTGCACTGAATGGCTTTGAAGTTGGTAGTAAAGGCTGAAGAACAAAAAAACCAACCAAACTAACAAAGCTGGAGCAGTCAAACCTCAGGCCATTGAGGGCCACGTCTTCAAAGCTGGATGCCTGAGCAGAGAGAACATGTGGCTTCATTGATTGAATGCAGACTAGGAGACAGGAACTTGCAACTTTTAATTTTACTTGTGCTCCCATCTCACTTTGCAACACTTCAACAACTTTTTTTAACTCTGGGGAAGACCTAGTATTGCTTTTTTCAGAGTTCGAACACCAACCCCAAAAGCCAAGGGAGACTTAAAACATGCTGAGTTGTTCTGGGCTGTTCCAAGGGTGCAGGGCTTCCTGAATGAAGTTCAGAATAACCTCCCAATGTTGTACGCTTAGGTAAGATCCTAAGGCCTTCAGCCTTATTCCCTTACATCCCATATGGTGGGTCTTACCCTGCATTTCTTGGAAAAGTCTGAGCTGCTTTTGATATTTGCTGTGCCAGAGCAGTTTTCTCTGAGGAAGCTGTTTTCTGTAGTTCCTATATTCTACCACAGCACCGTATGCAGTCCACAACTGAACCCAAGACACACACTGTCTCAGTTTCTCAATGTAAACTGAAAAATAAATGCGCTTTTTGAATTCCAGGAGGAGGCTAATAATGCTTGTCATGCTGTGATTTTGCAAAGGATTGTTAGCTAACCCTGGGAACAAAAGCAGCTGAAGCACAAGGTCTTACTTCCCAGGAGAAAATGGAAGGGCCACAAAAGGATTCACAGCAAGAAGAACAAACCAGACATTAGCTCCTAGCTAAGGTATTACCTTTCAGTAACAGAGCTTTCTGAGGTAGCAGGGTCTGGACTCCATGACCCAGGAGGTCAGTCCTAGGCCCACGTACCCATAATATGCAAACAAACCAGGGAATTAGCCCATCTCCTGCTGGCAGCCATCTGGTCAGAAACACTGTTAGTGTTGGCGTTCCAGGGCAGAGCTCTCAAAACTCCAAACTGACATGTATAAATGAGTGCTTCAGTGAATATAATTAACTGTATCTTGTATTACCAAAAAATATCTTCCCAAAGCCAGCACATGAACATATGAGTTCTGGCCTTTCAACTCTGAGGATGAAAATCCAAAACATTACAAGTTTTTTAAAAAGGTATCGGAAAAGGAAAATTTCCTTTGTTTCTACTATGCCACTGGCTCGGTGGAACCTGTGGTACTGCCACAACCCTTGTTTCTTTACCTGTTGAACACAAGCCAGAAGAAGACACTTAATCTTGTTTATTTTCATCATCTTTGTAATGAGATATCTGGGACAGCCTACCCACATAGCTTGATGGAGAATGCTGTTTTGAGGTCCTTGGCTTCATTTTACTTTCTATTAAACTCACAAGTGATAGAGTTGTCATAAATATTCAAGAGGGAATTCAGGTGGGATAACTGGATTATCTTAATGCTTGCATTGAGTTTAAGAAACACTTCCACTGTTTTTATCTCTGATTATGAGTTATGACTTGCAACCATGCCAGTTCTGATTTTGTTGTGAATCTTAAGATACTTGGCATTCCTTTTGTGGCTCCATCTCCTGGAACCTGAGGGTCCAGAAGAACTCAATCTTTTCTTCCCTGAAATGCAAGAGTCCGTGATTATAGGGATGCGAATAGTGCTTGCAAAGTGAATGCTAGCAGCTGTCCAGGTGACCACACCATTTCTTAGAAAAATAAATTATTTCAGCAGTTAAACAACACCATTTAGAGCTTCTCTGGGTGCAGGGGTATTCTCCTTGCTGTACATTAGGAAGATGGTCTCATTTTTCAATCCTGCCTTCATCTACTGCTTCCAACTGTAAGGTAGTTTTCAACCAAAGAGTTTGTCAGAGAAAAAACAGTGTCTGGGAAGAAGAGAAGCTGAAGAATAGAGTTATTTCTATCAGTGGGGTGACACTACTCTCTCCAATCACCTCTTTCAGAGGCATGCCTGACTGCTTTTGGCTCTGTAATTAATCAAAGGTTTGGACTCAGAAAAGAGAAATACAATTATCTTACATGCAACTGCCACTTCTTCATACTGTTTCAAACTCTACTTCTACTAAGAAATAGCTTTAAATTACCACCTCATTTTTTACCATACTCATCACCCATTCTAATGACTGACCCCTGGACAGTGCTGACCTAGTCTGGATTAGAAAGGATGATCAGAAGGTGAATAATGATGTATACACTGACAAGTATGATTGCGCCCAACAGATCATGGGATATAATTATCCTTTAGCAATAAAGTAATGTTTCAACCTTCATGGCTGTGTTAACACTGTAAGATCATATTCACTATGTTCTGCAGTAGCTCATGCAAAAGCTGAGCTGAGTCTTTTAAGAGAGACACCGCAAATACAGCATGGAAAGGAAATTCTTATTTGTGATCGCAAGTTTGTAACTGCATTTTTTAGAAAAAGAGAAAATAAGCAGGTCTTGTTTGCTGTTACCAGGCATTTACTGACTGCCAGTACCACAGCTGTCAAGAGACCATCTCTGGAATTTATTTTTTTTACTTTTGCACATTCAGACTGCAGAAAAATAACAATTGCTAAGAAAAAAATCTTTGAAAAGTGTGATTGTTATTATTTGGATTAACAATGGCACAGAGGAGTGGAAGTTTTTGAAATGTTCATCCATCAAAGGGGAGAACAATTGATCAGTGTGGGTGCTGGGATATCACTGGTGGTGATGAGATGAAATTGAGTACAGGATCAGAAGAACTAGATGTGTGGGTATCCTCTGCTTTTGTTTCTTTTTATCACTGAAATTTTTATTCTGAAATTTTACTTGTGAAAAATAGCAAATTTAGAAAGAGCTAGTCTCTGTTTACACTGAAGTATAACCAAAGTTACGGATTCTATAGGTTAGTGGAAGATGAGGCTCTTTCAAAATACCTTCTCTCAAGGGAGTTGAAGCAAGCTAGTGAGCAAGTATTTACAAAAGACTGTGATAGCCTTCCCAGCAATCAAAAAGAAAAAGACATAACCTAGCAAGTTCATGGACTTTATATTGACTTTATATAGCAGCTGGCTTAATGACCTCTTTCACCAAAGTTTGGGCAGGAGACTGAGAAGAAAGATCCCATCTATACCATACAAAAAATGCAAATGGAATTGGAAAAAAAAAATAAATTAATGGTGTTTCCGCAAAGCTTAGAGAAATAAAAATTACAGATGCGTTCAAACCGAAACACTAGACGGTCTTAGCTTCAAGGCAGTGCAGTTCTAAATACAGACATTGTGGCTTGGATATTTCTCTCCAAGAAATACTCAGAGGTCATTAAAGAGGAGAGTCCAAAATACGATGATACGTTTCAGTTCCCTCTGTGGTCACTGCTTCACTCTATGAAGTTTCCAGTCTTCCAAAGTTAAAGCAGGACATTGCTATTTAGGGACCTAGAATTTCCTGTAGCGCTGAAAGCACATTTTTGCATCATCATTTTACCATTTTACATTTGTATTCACCTTACAAACTCATGGCCTTAAAAGCAGAAAAGAGCAGTGAAGCCTCCTTTTTTTTTTTTTTTTTTTTCATCTGGAATGCTGAGTAAATAACAGTTGCTTAAGATTACATTATTTAGTCAGTTTAATATTATAATTATATTTATGGATATTAGCAACTACCCAGAGTTTCAAAATGCAGAATTTGAGGTGCATCAAATACTTTCAAGCTATCAGATACACTACAGGATGGCACTATACAAGTATAATGGACAGGTTCCATACATGGTGTATGTCTGCTGTGGTGCTTAGTCTCTAGTTCTGGCTGTAAAATATGACTCACTACAACATAAGAAATTTCTAACAGAAAGAGAGCAACATGCATCTAGCTCACTGTTTTGTCCCCAACAAAGATAGGAAATTGTTGGAGTCGCTTTTTGTCATCCATTTCCCCCCTGAACACCTCCCAGCAGTACCTGAAATGGTGAAACTAGGTATATTAGAGGGTGCATCCCTTCCTCTTCTCTTTAAGGATACCTGTTTAAAGCCCATGAAATTGTGGAATCCTTTTTGAACCTGCTAAAACTGTCTGCACCACAGACAGGCAGCAAGTTTCACTTCACTATCTGCTGTGTATAGGAGTACTTTGTATTATCTGTTTTAAACAGGTATCTTACTAATTTTAATGAATCTCAGTGGCTTTTGGTAATAAGAATATGATTTTCATAGAGGTATTTTTCTAATTCAGTGGTTGTTGTCAGGCAGTGGGAGACAGGAGCTTCCAAGGTGACAAATGGTGCCTGTGAATTTAATGGTGCCAGTTAATTTGCTACAGGTGCCTATGTAAATCACCTTCAATTTTCTTTGGTTATAGTGAAGCTCAATGAGTTGTAGGATTTAAACTCAGAAAGTGACCAGAAAAGCCACAGTGAATGTGTTTATAAACATTCAGTGCTTAGTCAGTCCTTATCTGTGCTTCAAAAGTAGTTGTTTTTTAGTCACAATAATGAATACTATTGCTTTGGCAAGCCTTCTTCCTTCATATAAGCCCTACACAGAAGATTTGAGTAAATTTTTTAGGGGAGGAAGGTTAGTGCTTAAAATATTTGCAGTGAATATGGAAACAGACTTTTTTTTTCCCTTTTGAATAAAAGATGGTTTTCTGCTTCACTGGAACAGACGAGGGCAATATCTCCCAAGAGGTTCAAAAGCCTTGAAGATAATTGCTGCCAGGGCGGGTTAGTTTAAGCCTATGTTTGGATAGAGCATGTGGCACTATCTCTCAGGATGTATGGTATTAGGAAATGCAGTTCGTTTTGATTGAACTAGCAAGGAAAGAATCTCTAAAATAATATTATACAGTAAACAAACTTCACTGCTGTGGGCTGAGCTTATCCAGCCTCTTAGGAGTCAGTAAGTCTGTTATCCTCTGGAATAACTGGAAATGTTTCATTTTAGTCCTTTATTATTTCACACCACTTTTTGAATTAAGGTCAGCTATTTAGTATAATGGGCCAGAGATGTCTAGATAGATCTGGAGTGAAATGTCTGATAAATTCCTGCCAAATCCAAGCTGAAGGGAGGTGTGTGTGTGAAGGCTCAGGTGACTTCACCCGTTCATATTTATTCTAGTCCTCAGTGCCACTTCTGTTGTCTGGACTGTATGTCCTGCATAACAGAACACAGATGCAGTAGCCCAAAGAGAGAGGTGGAGTAAGAGAGCTTTGTGCTAAAAGAAAATTTCCTTTGTGTAATCAAAGGAACATCTGCAGCTGCTCCAATTCTCAGAATCATTTTTCCAGGCTGCTTATAGGCTATGCTGTCATTCATCTCTTCATAAAGCAGAGGATTTTGAGTGTTTTCCTCATCTGATCCTTCCACGTTTTCATGTATTTATCCAATATGAAATGAAAAATGAAGGTGCAAGCCTATGCCTGCTGTTACAGGTGTATGCAATAGGAATATTACCCTGGCCATCAAAGATTGCTTGCTTTTTATCTCCCTTATTTTGTAGTCCTTATACAAAAGGATTATGTAGAGGTCAGAACAGACTAGCAGAGGTAAAATTGCTGAAAATACCATGGATTGGATGTAAAGTTAACACTGGCTTTGTACCCTACCTCGGTGGATTGCAACAAATACACCTCTTATTAGCAAAAATGTAAGTAAAGAATCTGTGTCTCTAGTATGTAAAATTTTGGTGTAGATGTAGGTCAAGATCCAAAATTTCCCCTGCTTCCAAAGACACTTGCATTAGGCACCTACCTTAGTTTTTAGTCCAATCAAAAAAACCCATTAGAAAATCCCTGAATCCCTTAGCAGATCTTCATATGAGGTCCATTTAAAATACCCAAAGGTCTGCAGAGAAAACATGTCTTGACTCATGAAGTGACCTGAATAGATAGAGTGCATTTTTGAGCAGGCATATTTTGCTGCCTATAGAATATCTTAAAAACTCTATCTCACTTTAAAAAAAAGTATTTCTCCCTCTGGCCCTCTCTCAGTTCTTATTGTGCACTGCTTTTCTACCATCCTGAACTCATTTGGAATGGCTAGTTTTGTATAAGCACAAAATGCTGATAAGAATACTGCTGTGACTCCTTGCAATAGCGACTGTGCTGAAAAGTAGCACAAGGGCACATATTGATAAGGAGCCTGCTGCCTGAAATGCTTTGGCATGTTAGATGGAATTTGCTTTTGGGCTGAAGGCCAGCTCGAGGCTTCTGCACCTCTTAGGACCCACTTAAAAGCTATTAGGAGAGTTTAAGTGGTGTTCAAGTCTCTTGTTGACTGTCTGCACAGGGCTAAAGATTGCCCAGTGTGAAGTGTTAATGGTAGAGAACTATGTTTTTTACTCTGCTGCTGGCAGGTGTTGTTTGCGGGCCTGCTGACAATTTTGATCTCACTGATGCAACCACATACAGACCTCAAAGGCAAAGAGAGAAGTGGAAAACCAAAGCTGAATTGCTTTCTGTGCTCTCTTCTGTCTTTGTCAGGATTCATTCAACATGGAGGCTTTGAACTTACTAAGTGAAATAAACTTAGGAGAGCTCTTTAAAAAAAAAAGTTTTAGAGCAGTTATTGAGAAAATATAATGACAGAAAATTTAGGATAGAATACCAGGGGTTTATTCTGCTGTGAGCTGCTTCTTCATAAACACACATAGATGGAAGGCTTTTTCTTGTCACTTTGTACATTGTGGAGAAAATTAGACTTATTGCCACCACAGTATCCTGTTTCCTCTGTTTATGGTCAGAAGACTTGCGATGCTGTATACCGCGTGAAACTATTCACAGAATATTCTGTCCTGCAGCCATCAACATGGGACAGAAGAAAAATTGGCTGGAATAACACATTTCCAGCTTCTGGAAATATGATGCCATTTATCTCTGCTTTATCTTTGTGTACCCCTCTGTTGGCAGCATCTCTGCTTCTTCAAGGAAAGAGTAGAGCAGGAGAAAGACTGGGAAGTGACTTCAGTCATAGCTGCAGATATAAACACCATTTCTTCTTCTGCCCGTCTTTTCTTTCCCAGGGAACCAAGCTGCTGCCAGAAATTAAAGGCAGCTAGTAGTTCCTTGGTTGATGTAAACTGTTGCAGCCAGCATTTAAACATGTAATCTCAGCTCCTTCATCCTGCAGGAGTAGTGCTCCTGCTGGTTGACACTGTCATTATTTATTACTTTGTGATCCCTTAAGACTCCTCACGATCTTCTTGTGGTTTTAATTCCACCCTGAGAATCACTGGGTTAGAAATATCTGTTTACTATTTCTAGCTTGCTTTTTTTTCTACTTATACCTAAAACTGAAGCTAGCCTGTGTTAAGTTCTGTGCAGTCCCATGCAGCCTCCCTTTCTAAAAGAACTTTGAAGCTAAATGGGAAATCTAAATGACTGCTGGGGAAAGGTAGCATTATACCCTTTCACAAAAAATGAGCCAAACCAGAGCAAAGTGCAAAAAAAGTTTGGTCTCTGTCAGACACATTCACATCCCCATTGCAGCAAACAAATTCCTTAATCCCACCACCTGTCATACTTCCCTCAATGCTTTTATTCCTCAGATGTCTACATTCTTAGGATATGTGCTTGGCCATCAATACCAAAAAGGGAAAACAGGACCCTCTCACTGAAAATGGTTATTGTCATACAGAGTTACTGGAGTACTGAATGAAAATAAACAAAAACCAAATGGAAAAAACCCAAGAAAGTAACTGAACAAAAAAAAAAAATTCCATAAATGGTCCATATCCTTGGTATATGTTCCCCTGATGTTTCTTTCCTCTTTGTACTCTTAACAAAAACCACTGGTTTTACTGGTGTCCAAATAAACTGTGGATTTTGAGAGGGTACCACCATATGCTTGATGTTTTTCTACTGCTATAAAAGAGTTACTGCTATATCTTTACTGTTTTATATTGCTGTAAAATAAAAGTTTTGATTCTGATTATATGTGGGAGCACAAGGTGTCCCCTGTATGAAATGCACTAGTGTTGTTCCTGAAATAGTGAGAATATTACACTTTCTCCACCTGTCTGTACAGAAAGGTGTAATTGAATCACTGGGAAAAGGTAAGAAATCCAGATCCCCAGACCCTTCTCAGGCACTACTGATGCTGAGATATTGTACAGTTGATAAATAATTGTTATTTAGCTGAATAGGGATTTCAGAAGCTTACCATCATCAATCATTTTAATATCTTTCCTTTTTTCTGTTAACTGACTAGCTGATGGGAATGATCTAAAAAATTTGCTTGACAACCTTCTGTTTGCCTGTTACAGGGGATGTGTCATGTAAACAAGATTTGTGCTCTAGCTGGCTAACATCTTTTGTTCACTGGCCCCATAAGTGACTACACTATACACAACAGGTTCTCTGAAGCAGTTAAGGTGCAAACAACTTTATTAATCATTCTTGATAGCTCCTTAGCAGTGTTTATGGAGTAGCTCATAGTCCTGTGAAGGAACAGCATGCTAAGTAATATTAAAAGAAGAGGGAGAGATCTCCATCTGGCTTTGTTGGAAAGATGAATGTATGGTGACACTTTCAAATTTATTTGTACAAGGCGCCTAAGAGACTGAAGGGCAGCTAGTGCCGTATTTTCTTCCTGGGCTGTATGCTACGAATAGGGAAGAAAGCGCACACTCATTTGCCTAAGACCCTATAAATGAATGATTTCCCACAGCGTAATGTGACACCATGCAAAATCTCATCAATGATGTAGCACCATGCAACTCTTTAAAAATGTGTCAAGATACTGTCTCTACAGAAGCAATGTTTATTCACTTAGGTCACTAAAAGCAGATTTTTCAAATTATCCACAGATGTTTTGCCAGGCTGCCCACATACCTCTAGATAAAAGCAAACTAGTTGTTTCACTGTGTAGAATAATTTATAGGTAGGAAACAATTTACTTGCAAAGAAACAGCAGGTTGCCTTCATTTTTTCTTAGTACAAAATGCATTATGCTAAACACAGTACAGAATATTCATGTTCCAAAAGGGGAATTATTTTAAATTACCTTAGTAGTATTAGTTTTTCTCAAACAGACATGTCCAGGTTTTGTCACACAAAGCTGTAAGCCCCCTGGAAAAGGGTCAAGAAAGCAAACAAAGAATATGTTGTGTTTTGGTTTTTTTACCTTTTACTATGTTACGTACAGCTGTCCAGAGGCAGATAATTCCAAAACTTTCACAGTTTTAAAGTGTGGAATGTAAACACTTTTTTATGAATGCTTTCACCAAATGAAACAGTGTCAAAACTTACCTTCTTTTCGGTAAAAAGGTGAGTTTATTTAGTCTTCCTCTATCATTTTTCTCTCTCTGCCTCTGGTCATAAATGATCAGAAAGCATGGACCTCAGGAACATTTCCTGTTGAAAACATAATCAAAGCTGGCAAATCTTAATGAAAGGTTTTGGCTTCAGTGAAATCATATATTTTAATGAAAATACATTTGGTTGAAATGTTCCAGATAGCTCCTCATGTAAGACTCTTTTCATCTGCCAACTTTCTCAAACCAGCTTTACATCATCACATAGTACTTGTGAAATTTGTGGGGTCCTAGATGGGATCCATCAAAAATATTTTACCTAACATACAAGATCAGTTCTTTGGGGATGAAAGACTAGGGAATTAATTCACTACCATACTAAACAGATAATTCTCACTTTTTGAAATTTTATTAAGTTTTGAACAGTGCAACATTGGACTGGTGAAAAATTAGACCAGGCCTTGAGGGAAGGTTAATAAAGACACCAATAGCCCTTTGCTAGTAGGTGCAATACTCCATTTGATACGAGTCCTGGAGGTGATCATCTGTTCCTCTTTGCCCACTAGAATGAAAATATCATGATTGTCACCATCTGGAGTAAATTCTCAACAATCAGCAACTTTATAATGAAAGCAGGGATATTGCTTATGAACAGATGCTTGAGCTATCAATGACTTTGATCTACCTTAAAGCCCCGCTGAACTCAGAAGCTCATTTTAGTTAAAACCCTGAAGTTCTGCATGTTTTCTTCTCCCTTGTGTTCTCTGAGGGAGTCCTACCTGCTTGTGCACAGGCAATTAAATATTTTGCTTTTTAATTTGCCATGTGTGTCCTCATTACCTTTGACAGCTACAATTAGCTGAAATAGTAGGTTTTGATGATACCTGCATTAGAATGCAGGACTCGACAGGCAAGAAGCTCTTAGTAGCAGTTTTCCATTTCTAGAACTCTCCTTCTGGTTCTGCCTGAAGCTGAAATGATCAGTAGCAAAAGTCTGTGCAAGATTAATCTGTGCAGATAGGCATTTAGTTTGGACTGGGTGGTATCACAAACCAAAAGGTAAATTTTGATGGATAGCAAAACAGTGTCCACTAGTGTGGCCTGCAGTAGAATATGTGCTTTTTCTTTGATGTTTTCCATTAGATCCTATAGTCTTTCATTCTGTTTTTATTAGTAAAAAAGGCCATTTTCCCTGTCATACATTGACTATGACAAAATCATATTGACCTATAGGACATCTGTGTGTAAAAGCAAGGATGAATTTTTCTGTCACAGACTAGAAACACAGACATTTCTGGGCTAAGAGATACATTAATTATCACAGGTGATATGGTCTTGATGAAGTTATATTACATCAAGATTTGAGGGTAACTTTCTATCATAAATAAATAACTGTTAAAGTAAATGCTGGAATGAAGATACATTAGGTTTGTCAGGCTGTATTCTCCATATCTGAACTTTGGCACTTCAGTGCTCACTTATGGACAAGTCTGAGAAGCTGACTAGGATGTGTGGCACAGCACAGTGCTGGGCAGCATGAATGGCAGCCTTGAATTCATGGCTTCACCTGAGGCATTAATGTCATTGTTCTTGTAGCTATTTCAGCCCTACTTTCTGGAGTACGGTGGTCACTCTAGTGATTATGTCATGTAGTTTGTTCTCTCTTTTGACCGGTCACTGTTTCCTACTAATCTGTAAAAGGAAAAAATCTGCTGTACCTGAGCTGTAGCAGTCACAAACCTCTCTTTTCCACCCCCATTGTTAACTCTCTTCCCCCCCTCTTGCCTGCCTTCTCATATCTATGCAGTAATTGCACTCTGTAGTAACCCAAAAGTAAAAAATAGTCTTGAACTATGAAGCACACAAAATTCAAGCTGGGGATAATGGCATTATTATAGAAATATTAATTTTCCCAGAAACAAACTGCTATACAGCTCATTTTGTCAGGCTTGTAACAGTTGCTGTTAAACAAGCCAGATATCACTGGCGATCCCAGACATCTGTGAGTAAGATGTGTGTGCACATGTTTGTGTGGACAGAGTGGGAAGGAAGAGTCCCACATTTGTTCATTTGTTTGTTCAGGGGAGAGAAAGTTTCCCTCTATCTTAGCTCCCCCTCCTGGCGGTCAGGAATTGGGCTCTGTCAGATTCCTGTTGACTGACAAAAACCTGTGCATGACCCAAATTTCCAAAGACAAAGCTTTTGTTGATTATAATGTCGTGTCTTTTATGAAGGGATTTCCTGAAGCCTTCATCCTTCTGGGAAATGTGTCTGCTTAATAATTTGCAAGAATGTAGTTGGAAAGAGATAAAAGCCTTGCAGGAGGAGAAGGTTAGAGGAGAGCAAGGAGGAAAGAATGGTAAATGTCTTTACACCCATTGTTGTAACATTGTACTACTCTCTAAAATTTCTCCTGCTTCCACCAAGGCAGTTCCAAATCCATTTCCCTTGCCTTCAGTAGGCTGCCTGATTTGAACTTTTGAGAATAATTCTAAGTGTAAATTGAAAGGCAAACCTAGAAACGTCCTGACCAGAGCAGGAAAGAACACATGGAGGAAGAGCCCATTTGTGCACATTTGCTGAATCATTTTGCTAACAGTCCTGCAAAGGCAGCGATGTCTTTCTCTGCCAAAATCAGTTCATATAGACTTCACAGTGTCTGTAACAGTATACAGAGGCACTTAAAGGTTTCCTTCTAGTACGAGCTACTGATCATTACCCTGACGTCAATATTCACTTTAGAAGATGGCACCAAGGATGGTTTCTTCTCTTCCTCTTCACCTTTCTTTCTTCTTCCTTACCTCTTCTTCGTACATAATACACACCATAATTATGAAGTAGCCACAATCAGCAAACATGTAAAAGGGCTTACTGTAAAAGCATTTTAGTTCCTTTGGGTCATTTTCTCAGTGCCTTTGATACAGAGATTATAGACTCATATCAGATTTTAAACACAAATTTCAAACAGTAAACCATACCTAATGCTCCTAATCAGTTAAAAAAAAGCAGAATGTTCATTCATGTGTAGGTATGAACTCTACTATGTGGAAAAAAGGGATTTGTCAGGTATTATTCCATAATTATTTTTGTGACTGGATGACAGAAATAGAGGGGCATTTTTCTTAAGTACTAGGAACTCTGTACTAGGTTTTAGAGGAATGGAATTAGATTTGTTTCTGATTGTTATTCAATTCCAGGCATAATAGCCTTGTACTTACTGCATATTATAATCATGTAGAGTAAGATTATGACTTGATTATGAGCTTGGTCTGCAGTAAAACCAAGAAAATTTATGCCAAATGGTTTTATGCTAAATGAGAATCACTGACTGATAGTATTAAAAAGAGTAGGTGTGAACATTTGGGTTTGGCTTTATTTGCCTTTCAATTTATGTTGCATGGCACTCATATTCAGATAAATGGATGAACTGCTAGGAAAAGTGGTGCTGAGTGGTTTGGATATCAGAGAAAAAACTCCTAGGACCTATTGTTGATTATTTTCAGGACTCTTTGAAGGAAAGAATAGCCAAACATTGTTAATTTTATTACTTAAAAAAAAAACCCAGACTTAATATAATACATGGGAATAGTAATGAAGACCGACAACCTGGCTTCAGGAGCACAAGAAAACTCCTGTGTTATAATAACATGTGATATGTGCTCCATATGGTAGCTCCTCTCTTTATTCTCTGTTATCTCCCCTGAACATTGTGTTCTCAGGCAGCCACAGGGACCTGGACAGATACCCTGGCACTGCATGTTTGGAAGACTACAGCATGAAAGGTGAGGAGGGTGGCCCTGTGAGCAGCTTTGGAGCTACTTTAAACAGACACAACAACTGAGGCAATACTGGTCAGTGAGATAGGAAAGAGTTCCATAAGCAGGCTGCTGGTGGGTTGTTGGAGGTTTTTTCCTAGCTACCACAAATTTATGATTGAGTAGCATTTTCAGTAATATATTAATTATTGAAAAATGTTTGTTTATTAAGGCTAAATTATTTAATGTCTGTGCACAGCAAGGTGACTAAAGCGTGAAGTTGTGTGGATGAATCTGACCAGTGATGGAGAGACTAATAAAACCTTCACCTTCCCAGCTTGCAGCCAGGTGTTTCAGCCTTTTAATACTTTTAATCAAAATCTCTTAAAGGAGCTCTTCAGTTCCAGTGTTGAACAAAAGCAAATTCAAAATCGTGATCCAGTACACAAAGACAGAATTGTTCGTCTCCAGCTAGCATTAATCATGCCAAAAGGGAATTTAAATAAGGCAGTTTTGAGAGAAGATAGTGAGATAAAAATGTTGATCAGAAACTACTCTTAAGATATGAAAGGGAACGTTTCCATTGATGTCAGGAACTCAGACCACTAAGCTGAAGTTTCAGACATGGCCACCTAAAACATGTGCTTATGTTCTCATCTATTTCAGTGTGCTTTTCTCAACAGTTATATCATTCCTTAAATCTGAATGGAATTTCATATCTTGGCTGTTGTAAGACAGGAAATGTTCTAGACATTTGGAAGACATGTCTTGTGCTCCAAAGAGGATATAGGGAGAAATAATAGAAAGCAAGTATACAGGGTAAGGAAATAGAAACAAAAAACATCAAGATGATAATGGGTGGGCAGATGTGTTATTATTGAGGCATTTGCCAGTTGATTTCTTAAAGTTAATGGTGACAGATTCCCTTACCCTCATCCTCTCTTCCTAGATTGGTTTTTAGAATTTTCCGGCTTCACAATAACCAAAGTCAGTGCCATCTACATTTTATGAGTCAACTCACAAGACTTAAACCCATGAAAGCTAAGAAGTGCCCTTAATTCCTCTACTTCCAAAATTCTACCTCTGAAAATGATCAGTTCATGTGCAGAGAGACTCAGTTTAGTTCTTGTAAGAATATTGAAAACAGAGAACTTGCTTGGGGGAGCTAACATGTCAGGGATGGGAGGAAAGCTCATTTACTCTACTTGCCTTCAGTTTTGGCAATTTGCTGAAGAATGAAGTGTTTCAGCCTTTCCAGCCTGCTGGAATTTGCAGAGGATGCTTTTCTTTCACAGAGTTTATCTTTAAGTCAAGCAGTTTGTTCAGCTCTTCAATCTTTTTGATGTGTTTGAGGTAGAGATTTCTAACACAGGAACGTAATTCTCTTTTGCATTAGGGTTCCTGAGATTTGCTGAAAAACACTGCAACTGTGACCACCACTATGAATTATTATTAAACAGTTGTAAAAGACTACTTAGGTAAAGCTTTTTCCCCAAAAAAATTATTACAATACATTCAGTTGTATCCTTGCTTCCTCATTCCTTCCCTTTGTCACACCACAGTCTACCCTGAAGTCATAAATATCCAGTTGGAGTTGTCTGTGTGCTCTTGCTTAATACAGTCAACAGTAGCTACCAATGCACATTTTCTGTATTGAGTTTTATAGTATCTGATTATTAGGGACTGATAGTTGAAGATTAGGATACTGACATTAATAAAAGGACTCCCTTTCTCACTATCATAAGGGGAGAAAACAGTAGGAAAGTTTTAACAGATTTCCAAGAGCAAAATTCATGTAATAAGAAAAAGGAGATAAACTACAGAGTGCCAGCTTCCAAACTGCTGATATGCTTAAGTGGCTATCCAGTCAAAGCTCTTTTAAAAGTTCTGTGTGTTTGACCCAATGTGCTAGAATCATTACTGAAATTTTTTATTCAGGTGTCATATTCACCTAGGTGAGAGGCAGTCTGGCCAGAATCCTAGAATAAGGTGAATGCATAAATCAGTTTTAATATTACATTCCCTTCACAGGAGATTCCCAGCAAACCAGGAGCAGCAGCTACCTGTGGCTGCACATCCTCAGCTGGGCTTTCTATCATACCCGGGAGTCAAATAAAACCTAATCATCAATCAGACTTACAGTCACAGGAGAGCTCAGTGCAGGGTATTGACCCTGTTAGGAGGTAGGCTGCCTCTTCCTGGTGATGCAAGGGAGTGAGAGAACTGTTATTATTACTCTGTGTGGTCCTAAGCATCTCAGAGGAGGCTCTGCATGTCCTTTCTCATTTTAAAAAGACAGTGTCATGACAAATCAGAGCAGGATGATCTAGATGGGAACCAGGCCATATTAAAGGCGGATAAACTGTCACACTTAGGCTCATGTTAGACCGTAATCCTGTTAGGGTTTCTCAACAGTATCACGTCACCTTACATAATTGAAAAGAAGCTACTCTTGACTGAAATATGTGAAATACAAAAGCTTGAACAGTGTGGTAGCTAATCTTACTGTTTCTAGAAAAGGACAATACACAGTATAGCCTGCATTATGGTATACATGCATTTACCATTTGAATTCATAGTGGTAAGATACAGGATTTTTCAGGGTCTCACTTCTTATCTCCAACTGTTCTAGCCCTGAGGCTGACACCTGATGATGCTCCAAATAAATATACTTATCTACAAGTGCAAGATTGCAGGGTTATAACAGTTGAGACTTTGAACCTGTCAGTCCATGGGGTTTCCAAAAGCAGTATCTGGGACATGTTATAAACTGTACAGCTGTACCAGAAGAACAAACTTTCATGTACTTCTGAACTACATTTCTTTCTGAATTACTGGAGTGGTGCTTAAACTGCTTAAATAAAGTAAAAAGATTTTTAAGCATTATTTCTGTTCACTGAAATTCTGTTTTCCTGTAATCCCAGTTAATGAGTTTTCATCTGGGTAAACAAAATCTGGAAAAACACTATGCTTATGTAACTGCAATTCAAGACCCTGAGATCTTAAATGGGGGAGATTTAAGTTAGACATATGGATGAAACTGTTTTATTGTAAGGGTGGTGAGGCACTGGCGCAAGCTACCCAAGGAAGTTGTGAATGCTCCATCCCTGGCAGTGTTTGGACAGGGCCTTGAGCAACATGGCCTAGTGTGAAGCATCCTGCCCATGGCAGGGGGTTTGGAACTAGATGATCTTACGGTCCTTTCCATCCCTAACCATTCTATGATTCTGTGATCTACAAGTGCTTGGTGCTTGTCGAGGTTTATATCCTTCATTAGGTTCAGGAATGTAAAATGCAACATTTTTTTTCAGTCATTGGAAACAACACATAACAAGATAGCATCATACAATACACTATCTTCCATTGCATGCTTTAGAGAGTGGAATTCTTTGGTTATAGATCTGAATAATAAATAGAAGCTGGGAACATCAAAGATAAAAAATGCATTTAGCTGAAATCAAACATTAAAGAACTCATCTGTACAAATTTGCTTATGTAGCCATTCACAGAGAACTCTGAAGCATCTAATCCTTATGGTTTGAAAAAAGTGCTCTCCTGCAAAACTGCAGTAGTTGGAGCTGCTGTCCTAAAACAGTAACTTAGCAGATGTGAGCCCGTTTTGTTTAGTGCAAAGTTAATTCTGAAGTCTGTTGACAGCACAGTTCACGTCAGAAACAATATTAAGATAATAGTTTTACCAAATGCATGCCTTACAGCAAGGTATCTTGTATTTGTGGGTTACTGTACTTATTTAAAAGACTCTCCTCATAAGTACCTAATTCACTGTAGTGAGGTGCAATAATCTGGCAGTGTGCATTAAGTTAGAGAATATACAGAATGGCATCACAGTAATAGATGAAGAACATTCCAGAGTCTGGTAGGAAATGAAAAAAAACATAGTGTGATTAAATAACATAGTCCAGAGTCTATTCTGTCAGGCATCAGTGAATAGCATTCACTGAAGTCAGTAGTTCTGCAAAAGAAAAAAAATGAGCAAAAATTTCCAGTCAAATGGTTTAGTTTTAGGTTTGTAAAATGTTTAATTTTAGGATTTGAAACAGATTGTGAAAGAATAAAGACTGGAGATAGAATATGCAAACACAAGTGATAGATCTAACCTTCACTGAAATCACTGGAAGTCCTTCAATCACTGCAATGACTTTACATCAAATATATTTCAAAACTGTTTAACAGTAATATTAAGCTAATGTTTAATATTAATGCCTTTTTTTTTTCCAGAAAGATATAAAGAGCAGAGCCTTAGAATAGTCTTCCAATGGGCTTGATCTTCCCTATTAAACATTTCATGCTATTCAGCTTTTTCTTTCCTTTTTTTCTTTTACAGGCAGGACAGATCTGGCAGATAGCTGGTATGAAGACTTTTCTGACTTCGGAAAGCTGAGTGTAACACCAACAGACTTCACTGAAAGGAAATATTATCCCTCCGAGCAACTCATACACAGAAGACTTTTAGTAGCTTTATATTAATCTGTTGCTCACCTTCAAAGACACAGCTATTGTTTCTTTCAGCACACATGGAGGAAGGCAACAAACTTTGTAACCCTGGCTAATAAGACTGTGGCTTTCTTATCATAAGTAGGAGGTAGACCAATTATAAAAGGATTATTTTATACTTAGCCTCCAGGACCTTAACTTTGGACTGAACACTGGACATGAATAGAAGCCAATTTTAATGATCTGAGATTTTGCTACGTGTGCTTCATTATTGTTATCAGTTCTTTAACACTTTGGTACTTTATTTCTTTAAATTAGAAATGGGTTTGTGGACTAGAATGTGGCCCACAGATTGGGCTGTTCTCATGAAATCATGGCTTATTTTTTCCCTGGGGTTCTACATGCAGGTCTCCAAAACTTTGGCCTGCCCAAAAGTGTGCCGCTGTGATCGAAACTTTGTCTACTGTAATGAGCGAAGCTTGACCTCAGTGCCTCTTGGGATACCAGAGGGTGTAACCGTCCTCTACCTCCATAATAACCAAATTAATAATGCTGGATTTCCTGCAGAGTTGCACAATGTCCAGTCTGTGCACACAGTCTACCTGTATGGCAACCAATTGGATGAATTCCCCATGAACCTGCCCAAGAATGTCAGGATTCTCCACCTGCAGGAAAACAACATTCAGACTATTTCTCGGGCTGCCCTTGCTCAGCTTTTGAAGCTGGAAGAGCTGCACCTGGATGACAACTCCATCTCCACTGTTGGTGTTGAGGATGGGGCATTCCAGGAAGCCATCAGCCTCAAGCTTCTGTTCTTGTCCAAGAATCACTTAAGCAGCGTACCAGTAGGCCTTCCAGTGGACTTACAAGAACTTCGAGTAGATGAAAACCGAATTGCTGTCATTTCAGACCTGGCCTTCCAGAATCTTACAAGTCTGGAGCGTCTGATAGTGGATGGCAATCTTCTTACTAATAAAGGCATAGCTGAAGGTACCTTCAGCCACCTCTCCAAGCTCAAGGAATTCTCAATAGTGCGGAATTCACTGACTTATCCTCCTCCTGATCTTCCAGGTACACATCTGCTAAGGCTCTACTTGCAGGACAACCAGATAACCCATATACCACTTACAGCCTTTTCAAACCTCCACAAGCTGGAACGTCTTGATATTTCCAACAATCAACTTCGGATGTTGGTAAAGGGGGTATTTGATAATCTCCACAACCTGAGGCAACTCACTGTAAGGAATAATCCCTGGCTGTGTGACTGCAGTATTAAGTGGGTCACTGAATGGCTCAAATTTATTCCTTCTTCCATCAATGTACGGGGTTTTATGTGCCAGGGACCAGAGCAGGTCCGAGGTATGGCAGTCAGGGAGCTCAATATGAATATGTTGTCATGCCCCACCACCACTCCTGGTCTGCCATTTATCATCGCCTCAGTCCCAGCTACAGCTATGCCAACTACATTAGTTCCCACCTCATCAGTTCCTCCCCCAGGTAGCAAATATAATCTCACTCCCACCATAGCCACACTCCCCACTGTGCCTGACAGGGAGAACAGAGAAAGGGTGACACCTCCTATATCTGAAAGGATTCATCTCTCCATCCATTTTGTGAATGATACTTGCATCCAAGTTAACTGGATGTCTCTTTTTACTGTGATGGCATATAAACTCACATGGGTTAAAATGGGCCATAGTCTGGTAGGAGGAATTGTTCAGGAACGAATAGTCAGTGGTGAGAAACAACACTTAAGTTTGGTAAATCTGGAGCCCAAATCCACCTATCGGATTTGTTTGGTTCCACTGGATACTTACAACAATTACCGAACTGGAGAAGACACTGTCTGTTCAGAAGCCACAACCAAGGCTTCCTTTTTGAGCAATGGCAGCAACATCCCCTCCAGCCATGAGCAGGCGACCTCTCAGAACCTGGGCTCCCCATTTCTGCTGGCAGGGTTGATTGGGGGTGCAGTGATATTTGTTCTCGTGGTCCTTCTCAGCATTTTTTGCTGGCACATGCACAAAAAAGGGCGTTACACCTCCCAGAAGTGGAAATACAACCGGGGCCGTCGGAAAGATGACTACTGTGAGGCAGGGACCAAGAAGGACAACTCCATCCTGGAGATGACGGAAACCAGCTTCCAGATTGTCTCCTTAAATAATGATCAGCTCCTTAAAGGAGATTTCAGACTGCAGCCCATTTATACCCCAAATGGGGGCATTAACTATACAGACTGCCACATCCCCAACAATATGCGATACTGCAACAGCAATGTCTCAGACCTGGAGCACTGTCATACGTGATAGTGAAGGGAGATGGGCGTGTCTAGGACAAAGAGAAATAACTCTGGGAAAAATAACCCCCCAACAACAGTGAAAAAATTACATTTGATAAATGTTACACAGATGCATTTATGCATTTGAATACTCTGTAATTTATACGGTGTACTATATAATGGGATTTAAAAAAAGTGCTATCTTTTCTATTTCAAGTTAATTGCAAATGGTTTTGTAACTCTTTGCTTTTTAAATCTTTAAAAAATATTACTAAGTACTGTACAGGGTTGTACAATAAGAACCCAATGTCATGGCAAAGGAAAGAATGACTCATTCTTCAAACATTAACCACTTTGCTGTCGAAGCTGTCTGAAGGATGTTAAGTTTCTCGGTGTTCTGTAGTACAGGAAAATAAGTGCATATTAAAACAGGGTCAACTAGGAACAGAAAAAAGCAATTCAGATAAAATGGGTACAACCCTTCTGACTTGAACCCAGCAGTTGCTGTTGAGCTTCAAACAATTGGAAATACTTCTGTTCCCCTTTGTCATTTCTTCATTTCCTACCTCCAACAGAAAAACGGAGTTCTGAGTGCTACCAAAAAGGTTATGTTCTTGTTTGATTATTTTTTCCCAATATATTTGGAATAGGAAAGGTAGACAGAGCTCAGTGTCAAACTCAAAGTGACCTTGATTCCTATTTACAAAAGCTACTCTGAAAATCTCCCCTAACACTATATACTTTTATGATAGAAACTGTTCCTGCTTTTCATTATGATTAAGAAGCTTTAGGCATTCTCTGACCCTTCTCAGTGGGAGACGAAGGTTATCAGTATGTATCAGATAGCTGTCATTAAGTTGCACCTCTCTTTAATACAGCAGCATTTGTTGACACAGCATGTTCAGGTAAAGCCTGAATGAGAGAAATTCTGAGTGCTCCCAGCTTCTCAGTATTCATGTAGAGTTTGGAATCTAGAAGTGTAAATTGCTGAAAACATGGTGCAAAAAATGATGCCAATGGAAAGGTTTCTATTGACTTTTATGGTTCAAGCCCTATTTGATTTAGGGGTTCATTATGGAGAAGTAGGAAAAAAACCCAACCCTAAAAATAATGAACGAACAGAGAAAAAAAGAAAGATTTTTTTAAAATTATTTATTATTGGAGAGGCCTCCAAGCCTGTTATAAACTGAAATATGTTCAGCA
>NW_009943766.1:37614-44616 GCF_000696875.1 Nestor notabilis
GTATAAATTCTGTTTATTTGTTTGTTTTTTTCCTCCCCTATTCAAGTATACAGAGACAGACATTAACTAAGCATTCAATTAGCTGAGGAATTTTGAGAACAGAAGTACACACTGTCCCTCTGAATTTCCTTTCTTTTATCTTCAGCTTTTGGAAGATTTCCACAATGGTCTGTGCTTTGTAAGCAGTAGGTGGGCTGAGAATTTGCTTTTTTATTCCCTCAAATTCTTTGGCTGGAATACCTTCTGAGTCCTTGAGCTTTTCACCCACTATGCGAAACATCATGCTTGTATTAAAACTGTGCTACTGCTCTCAAAATTATATAACGTTCCAGCCGCTCCATTGACTCTGTGACTGCCAAGAACTCTCTTTTTCTTGCTAGCTCAGTGGTGAAATCTAATTATTTCTTTCAGTTTGTTTTTTTAACATAGCTCACTTTCTCCTGAGCTTGTGGACAAGCAAAAATTCACAGCAAAGAATGAAAAAAGAGAGAGAAAACTTTCCTGAGGGAACCAAAGAGAAAACTTCTTACAGTGACCAACTAGGAACAAAGACTAGTTGTTAGAAGTGGATTGGAAGTAAAGGCTGAAGCACTTTCACTGTGAAATGCTTAGACTTTTCACTTTATGAGGCTGCTTATATTGGGAGAGAGGGTTTTAATCCTTTCCTTTGCTTATTTCACTCAACTCATTCTTGAAACCCAGCAGTCTATGAGTGTGCGGTTATGATTGATGGCAAAGTACAATCATTGTATAAGGAGCAGCATTCTTCCCCCAACACCTTTTATAATCACATTTTGAAATTCCACTCTGTATTCTGTATATTTGCTATTTTTTCCAGCTATAACAGGTATTTTAGGAAACCTGTATGGCTACTGTAATAGTAAAGTCACTGAAATTTTGCTGAATAAAAGGCTGCCATATGATTTCAAATGGGGTAATTCTAGGTAGAAGTGTCTATGCAAAGTGTTTTATTCTGTGACCTGTTTACTGAAGATTGGATGAGAAGGCTGATATTTTTGTTTTGTTTGTTTAATATGTTTTAGGTGCTAAAGCCCAGAAGACAAGCAGCAAACAGTTGTGCTTATGCACGCTTCCATTGCATGCTGGAGTTTGTTTGAAATTAAGTAGAGCCAGAGATTCTCATTGGGTGTGGATGTAGTATTTATTTTCACTGAAATAACTATCTGTATGTTTGATTTCAGAAGGCATCCTTTGAAAGTATGCGCTTACTAGAATTTCATACTTCAATGACTAGTGCTGGAGAAATCTTTGTCCTCCTTGATGAACATCTTTTGTTCTAGTCCTCAGGATACCATAGTTTCAAAATGAGCTAGGCGCCTTAGTTGTAGCAAATCACTTATTCAGGGAGTTCAGCCATACTGCAGGTGAATGATTCACAAACCCGAACTGATAACAACAAATGTGGTTACTGTCCTAACAGAGTGAAAACAGAAGGCTTTCACAAGCTGTTCTTTTTGATGTCGGATGATGAAACATATATATCTCTCTGTGGACTATTACTCACTTATATGAAAAATCAGAATAATATTAAAGGTAGCATAGTTTATGCTTTTCAGTATGAAGAAGTACATATATTGGCATGGGATACTGACAAAATCTCTTTTCTATAAAGATTCTTTTGAAAAAAAGTAGCTATTACCTAAAAATTTCACAGCTGTAGTCAACTGAAAGGTCATATGTTTCATTTGAAGAATGTTTCTCCCAGTTCTAATTGCTATCTACCTGTGAAAGGGTTAATGTATTTCAACCTGCAATAGAGTCCAGGACTTTTCAAAGTGCCAGTCACACAAACAGTTGAGACTTCATTTCAGGTTACAACTAGATAAGTACATAATGGACAATTTTCACTAGGTAAAATATTTGGAACAAGTCAGAATTAAAAATGGGCAATGATCTTTTGGTGATGTAAAGCTTAAGAAAAATAGCTTTTTGCTTAGCCTTCATAAAAATGGGGTCATCTTCACTTAGTGCCAATATCTGACCGCAGATACTAACTAAAGGCTATAGAGCAGAAGTCCCGAATGTGTGGGCATACAACTTATCCAAAATGTTAATTTCCAGGTCCTGAATTGAACAGATTCACTGGATCTGGAGGAAAATGAGTGGTTTACAGACAAATTCTCACTCATCTTCTATTGTATACTGTTAATAGTTGGCATAAATGTAGAGAGGGGATTGGTGAGTGGAATAAATTAAAAGTTGAAGTGAAATTATGTTATAGTAGTATAACAACTGGTATGTTGTGATACTGCTGTGCCCAGTCCTTGGGTTCCTTCTGAAGACTTGTTTGCAAACAGGTCCTCGTTTTCACAGGCTCTGTCACTGTAACAAGTGTTCCTTGCATATAGCTTTGCTGGCAGAAATGGACACCTGATGAATGCATGGACTTCGTGTTAACAGGTTCTTATTGGAGACATTATTATTGAATTTATTCATACGAATATCTAGGGATTGGGTTATTTTGGACAGAAAAGTTGTTAGTAGTTTTCCTTGTAAGCCAATAAAGGACTATGATGAATGTCAAGTAAAACAGAAAAATGAAGTAGCATATTCTATTTGCTACTAGAGTAGCTCAACTGTATTTTTCTGTCAATCATTTTCTCTTTTCACGAGAGAAAATTTCTCCCTCTGAGAAATGTATTGATTCTAATTTTGCAAACAGAATAACTTTATGCATATTGTGGTGTTGTTATGGTTTTAAGGGTCTACATAAGGCACTTTATTAATGATATTGAAGTGAAAATTCAGTCTCGGCTTTTGACAGTGAAGTGGTTAATTCCCATTGAGTTCTCCATTTATAGTACTTCTTCACCTTAAATTTAACATGGAGATATTAAAGTTTTTACTTTAGAACATGAGAATGATGGTTTTACTTATGACTTATCTTTCCAGCTCAGTGGAAAAACAAAATAGAAATGAGTGCCAAAACCAAAATTTACTGGCTGCGAGCCTCATCAAATCCTGCCTGATGCTCTCTTCTAAACACAGAGATAATCCTAGGAAGCTTATGACCACTCCTTCCCTGAACTATACTGAACAGGGAACTTTGTATCCCAGATGGTACTACAGGCAATATTGAAGCATTTGGCATTAAACTTTTGTACAGCAAACAATGTCTTGCTCTTTAAAAGGATAATGGCTAGTGGTCCATCTGGAAAACTAGTAGAAAAGAGATTTGGCAAGCTTTTATTATACTGGGGCTCTGTGGAAATGTGCCTCATGAGAGCTGAATTCTGATACGGATAAGCTTCTAAAAAAAATGTTGTCTTCACTTGGTCCCAAATACCTGAAGATGATCTTTCATAAAATTGAATTTAACTGAGACCTGCACACTTGATTCTGTTCTGTGTTTGATATGTTTTATATCTTCAACATGGAAAAATAGGTGGTTTGAAGTCTGCGTTACCTGTTTTCTGCAATCTGCCATGTTGCACGCATTGTTAACTTCAAAACCTCACTATACACTATATATTATCTGTTGACATATTCAGTAAAGAGTTATTTAAAAAATACAACAATCCTGCTGTATTTATATGAACAAGTTAATTAAAATAAGGATTTGAATATCTGAAAGGGAAATCAGAAAAACAAAAATATCAATCTTCTGTGCTTTCTTCCCTGGAAATATTTTCAAATGTTCTACTGTATGTCCACACTCTTTTCAGATTCTAGAAAACAAATATTTTCATCTCTGTCTCTCAAAGAGTTAAACCATTTGTTACTTTAATTTGTCAGATTTATCTTTATAAGACTATCTCATTCTGATGTACGTATAGGAAAGCACTGCAAAACAGGAACAGATTGTATTCCAGTGTTTTCATTAAATAGGTACACTTAAGCAGCTATACATGTCTATAGCAAATACATATGTGTGGAAGCTGTGACCAGTTATATGCATAGTCATTTGGTACATGCATTTTTCATTCATCCTTGACAATCTTAAACATTTTACCTAATATTATCTGTTTCCTTGAAATGAGATGTGATTTTTTTCCAATTCTCCCTTCAAAATTGTTCTTGAATTATCAGAATGCACAACATTCAGACATAGGCCTTAATAAATTTTTGTATATCTTATACCTAGCATATATGGTAATATACTCAGTATATCTGAAGAGATGCTTTAGCTACTTAGAAATGAAAATTACCCCTTTTCTACTTACGTACACAAGAACTAATTTTAAGCATTGCCAGAATTGGAAATATTGAATGTTACTGTGTCACTTAAAAGCTTAGAAATGTAATATAGCTGAGTGTCACAATTTCCCTATAAATTCTTATTCTCTGACTTAACCCTGAATATTAAATAAAACTACCGAGAGCTGCCGTGCAATACATCCACATCTAGCCCCTTCCCCACCTTATTCCATGAACTTGACATTTCTTCTGAGCCAGATTAGACCCTGGGAAGTAAACCTTCCTGTCTTATCACAGGAAGAAACACTTGCCATCACTTTTGTACTTCTGGCAAAAATAATGGCATCATCACTTTCAAGTGAGGATTTTACCTTATCTCAGAAAAGAAAAAAATTGACAAACACTGACTACTTCATCAGATAATCTTGTAATAATCTAAAATGATTTATCGTTGTAGAGATCAATCTTTATATTTACTTTTTATAGTTCTAAGCTCAGTTATCTGGAGCTGTTTATACACATATGCATGTGTGTATAAATTCCTGGTGGCTGTGTATAGAAGGTTTAGCTACAAGGAACTCACAAAGCAAGCATGTGGAGGATTATTTTTCATTATTGTTCAGCCAACATTTTTCACTATTTAATTTTAAAAAGAGTTCTTTCTTTTATTTAAAATTATTTTTTTAAAGATTTCTTGTGTCTAAGAAGATTTATGGTGCCACGTGGAGAAATTACATTCTGTCATTGAAGTATGAGAAAAAGGTTTTAACTCTCCTTGAAGTGCCATGGTCTGTGAAGGTTCAAACTAAAAATCACTAAGCAATTTCTGTTACACAGATAGATGGAGACTTGGTGAACGTTTAAACAATAATTTGCATTCCTAAAAGAAAGAAGTACACTCTTACAGTGAAATCCTGACCCCACTTATTTCAGCTATAAATCAGAATGCTTACAGGAGTACCATATGTTAGAAACATTATTAAAAACATCCAGTTTTTACATGGTGTATCCCCTAGTGACAAACATTAACAGAGAGACAGGCAGTAGGCCTGTGCATCTCTTTTGAAAAGCTAGGGGAGCAGCGAAGTAGACTTTACTGAAATGAGGGGAGACGAAATATGTACTTAACAACACTGTCCAACATAAAGCCACAGAAGATATGGACCATTAAAGCCACAAACAGGCCACCGAGCATAGCAAGAACGTTCTTTTACACATAAACCACACATTTTCTGCTTACAATTCCATATTATGGCTAACATATATGACTGAAAAAATGCATGTATAAATATGAAGAGTTTATTAGTACAGTTACATTTTGATGGGGACATGTCGTGTGGAATAAGAAGAATCTGTGCACTGGGTCTACTATTTACCTTCCTCTGTACAGAAAGGATTCATATACAGAAGGAAGTAACAAAACAATAGCAAAAGTAATGCTGATTACAATGCCTTGAAGAACAAAGATGGTGTATAAATTATTACAGAAAATCCAACTCAAAAGCATGTGTGTGTCTACAACGTTAACATGCGCTTTGCAGAAATGAGAAGTGTCCATGATAAATACTAGTCAGAGTGCTAAGCTGAACATGACCATTCTTGAAAAGCACAATTGCCAGAAAGATTCTGTTCAAATGGTGTATTTCTTAAGTGAAAACCGTATTTCCTCTCGTATAGTCTTTGATCAAGTGATCACACAGGTAAATAAAATTCTATGTGATTGGGATTGGAACAATGTGTCTCAAGATGGAATGCTGTGATTTTCATACTTTGAAAATGCCTGTTTGGGATGAAAACAAGGCAGATTTTGTTCTGTGATGATGAAATATATTAATAATGGTGGACAGAATATATAGATACTACTCTTTACTGACATTTTATAGACACAAAAAAGGACACATGCATATGCTTTATACATACACATTTGTGACATAATTATAAATTTCCTTTACAATTTTCAGACTCTTCATATGAGATTCACTTCTAACACATGTACTATATTCCAAACATTTAAATCCACTGAAATGACTGCAATCCCTTTTGATTAATAGAATCAAGAAAATGTGATAAAATGAGCATTTACAGAAAGCGCTCAGTACTTTCTCAAGGCTTTAGCTGTGAGAAAAAAAGAAAAGGGGCGGGGGGAGAGACAACTTTTAAACTACAATACTTCCGTGCTTCTATTTAGATGGTAAGTCCTTCCGAATTTGTAATATACTCACTCAAATGTCAAACTTTGGTTTGACTTGAAAGTCAAACAATTTAAATGACAGTGTTGTAAGTCTTACCTCACACACCTCCACAAACTGGTTTGTTCGCCCACAGTTCAGGAACCAATACATAATTTATTGCTCTCTGACTTCAAATGCAAATGTTAAGAATTTTTCCCCATTAGAGAGACATGTTAAGAAAATTTGAGAATTGGTGTGAAGTCAAGTATATGTTAATGTAAACAATTTCATTTATTCCAGCAAGGCATTAACATGTCTTTGTAACTGAGGACTGTGGAAGCGAGGCATGAACATTAACTCGATGTCATTTTCAAGAAAACCTTTCTCAGCAGTATTAGGCATTACTCTTAGCTGACAAAAAGCACGTATGACCTACTGAGCATGTAAACAAATGGAAATCTGAGAAAGGACAGATAACCCAAATTATTATAGTTATTCTAATAATGTATAGTTGAGTGGTCTAAGAAATCTAAAAAAAAATCTCATAAAGGTATTGAAGTTTTTCATATTAAAGGCACCTAGAAAGCATATATTCTATTTCCCATACACAAGAAATTAGTTTAGGAAGTTTTTCATTTACATCTGCATTGTAGGTTAGTATGGAAGTAATTTT
>NW_009943767.1:0-27586 GCF_000696875.1 Nestor notabilis
TCCTTTCCAACCCAAACCATTCTATGATATTTTCATTTTTATAGCATAAGGAAGAATCTCAGGTTTTGGGACACAAACAGCACAGACCTTGCCTTTTATAGTAGAATGTGTTGCTGGAATATGCCATGTGGAAATGCCAGAGCAACACATGGCACTGACGTTGGGGTACAATGATGTGTGTGCCCATGGCAGGTATGGTACACTGTGATGTATGGAGAGGCTCTTTCACATGGCGGTGCTTCACCACTGGCCTCTCTAGCTTAGTTCAGTGCGTGAGATACAGCCCTGACTCTCCTGCACTGTGAATTTTCTTGTTTTGCCTTTCCTGTTGCATTTTGCATAATTGCAGGGAAGAGGTGATCTGAGTAATAATTTGCAGTTACTGAATATGACACCTATTGCTCAAGGAAGTCATAAGACTTTCCCACTATATATGGACCTATAATCAGAACTTCCCTTTTACATGTGGTGCAGTATGTAAGGGGAGAACAGACTGGGTAACTGTGGCCCAGTTATTTTGCTCTTACCCTCTGTCCTGCACAGAGGAACCCTCTGTCTTTCAGTTCCTCTGACTGATGCATGCTGCTTGAGGCTCTTTGAGTTTTAATTAAGAATGTGTGCAAAGTGCTTTGACAGCCTCAGGAAGAGGCTGCTGTAGATGGGCTGAGGATTTGAATATGGGTTTTTTTCACTTGTAGTTCTCATGAGCTAGAATTTAATTTGAATGGCTTGCATAGTTCATACAGATTCACCATCTGATGGCAATGAAGGGATTCTCTTCCATAACTAACTCATCATGACCATAGGTTATCTGCTCTGTTCTGACTAAAGATGTTGATTTTTCTCCCTCAGGTTCCACTGTCTGGCATCCCGACTGTAAGCAATCCACTAAGACTGAAGAGAAACTACGGGTAAGCTGAATTCATAGCAAAGACACACTAGATACTTTGCACACACAATAACTGGATGTTGTTTTTAAAAGAGGAACTTTTTCCATGTGGGGTTTGTGGGGTTTTTTTTGCATAGCTGTCACCACTGGCAGAATACATAGTGGTGGCACTTCAGAGGTGTTGCTCTGATTTTTAGCCTCACCACCTCCACATACCTGTCTCAGCACACTGCCTTAAAAGTAGTGACATTTACTGACATACAGACATGGCAAAGTCTCTAAGACATTTCATTTTGTATCTCACTCTGAGAAAGACAAGGAGAAAATGTGAACAGGGCAAGTGCTACGATATATTTAGTATTTTTGCACATCTCTATAATTGCTCTATAGTTCATCCCCTGATCTGAATGGTTATTTACAGCAGTTAGGCAGTATGGACTCTTCTTGCTTTTTCATCCAAGTAAACCTCACCCTAAGGTGATCCTAATTTGAATGCCAAGAAGATCTGCAGTTACCCATGGAGTCACCTCACCATATCCAGACAAATTTTGTGTGTCAAATCTTTGATAGCAATGATGCTGCACTGACAAATGTTGGAGCCTGGCATTTTGCATACAGCAGGCAATTCTAAGCCCATACTCACTAAATCAATTTACTCTTTCTGATGTCTCGAGTGGTCCTTTGAACTTTGTTAATTTCTCTGAATATTAGAGATTGCATAGGAATAAAATGTCTTTCAGACAAGGAAACTAACAGGTACTGTCACGTACCTTAGGATATCCTGTGGGTTGTGTTCTATGGTCATGGCTCATTGACAGGAAGCCACGTCCTTCAGAATTTATTCAGGTGCACTGGTCTGTAAAACATCCCCCGCAGAGAATTCACTATGATCATGGCAACATGCAGATAAATTCTTGTCGAGCAGAGTTCTTGTTAGTGTGGACTGTCCCGATAATGCAGAGGTATAACTAGACCTGTATGAGCACGTGGTCTAACATGGCCAAACGTTGCTGTAGGTACCATCCAGCATTTGCTCATTGTTCTGTCCTGACTTTCCATAAGAAAATGGAAAATTGTGCCAGGCTGGATTTTCTTCCTCCTTTAACAATTTGAATGTAAAATCGTGTTTTGGCCCTACTTATGTATCAGAATGCTAGTGCTCTGTAGTGAATGGTTGGGGTACAATACCTCCCTTTCATTTGGACCCAAGAGTCTTACCAAAGCACTCCTGACTACATGGTGGCCCTTCTGAACCTTCTCTAGCTGAGCTTACAAGTCAGTTGGCTTATTCCCATTCCCCATGGAAATGGCCAAAGTCCTATTCAAACATTTTCCTTTTGTCCATCACACATTCAAGCATGTCAGTCTTCTTCCCCCTCAGCTAATCTGAATTGAAGTGAATGATGTAAATGAATTCATCCACCTGCAAGACTCTGCCTAAGTGAGTTCCTGCATAAGAATGAAGTGAAGCAAAGAATGCATATTAAGGGAACATACGAGACATGTTATTGCACGACTACCCAAGGTCACCTTGTTCCTGGGTGAGAGCTTCTATGCAGAGGTTTAATATGCCTTTTAAAGGCATTGACAAGTGCACTATAATGAAACCAGCTGGAGAGATGGAGAATTCTTACCTTCAACTGCACATCACAGTCTCTATCTACTCTGGTGCAATGTCAGACACCTTATTTTAAAATCAATTTGAATTCCTTTTGATGACTTGACACATTTCATGCTGCCACTCAGATGAAGGCAGTAGCAAACAGGTAGGTACAGAAACAAATGAAGCTGGGGGAACTGTGTGCTTATTTGAACATGTTGCCTTTAAATTATGAACTGTACTTTGGCTTTCAGTTTCTTATGACATACATTTAGACCTGATGTAAGAATTGGAATCTGGTTTGTGAGTTTATCAATACATGATATAGCCACTTTCAGGGTCAGGCCTAGATTTTCTGGTGGTTCTGCAAAAAAACAGTGCCATGGCCTGTTTGCTTTGTTGTGTTTCCTTTCCCTATAGAGCAAAACAAAACAAAAAGCTCTTTTATCATAGAAGTAACTTCAGAAGTTTTCAGCAAGTTCTGTTTTCTCTCAGTAACTGAGTTGTGATATAAACTAATCAGCATTCTACGTGGTCAAGATCTGGAACAACGGTTGCTTTAGATCTTTCCCCCACTGGATATCTGTGGAAGATTACAAAGCCAAAACAAGCAGAAAATAAAGCAACCATATGTATGTTACAAATATATATATTGCTTAGGAGGTGTTTTATAACTGTCTGCCTGTTGTGATTCTGCAGGGATCAGTAAGTGACACAGATATTACAACACACAGATTATTATCTGGCAAGCAGATATTAGTAACTTGATTGAAAAAAGAGCGCTTTACCTCTGAACTGGGGAAACTGCTTTCCTTTTCACTCATTTTTTCCCTTTTGTGTTTCATGACAGCATTCCTCATCTGAGTTCTTTTATCCAAAGAGTCTGGTTCTGCGCAGGCCACGCTCTGCAGAGGTTGGCTGTTGTGTTTTCATGGTGTTGATAACAGTCTTCTTTACCGGGAAGATACCTCATGACTGTCATTTGCTGTGCTTGCTCCTACTTCTGCCACGCAGCTTTCTGCTTTCACTTGCCACCGTGGGCACTGGCGCTGTTTTGCATCATGTGGTGCAGTGTTGTGTGTTAATTCTCACACTTTTTATTTTGTTTAATGAAATACTTTTATTTCCATTTTATTTATTTATTTTTAGATTTAAATGAGCTTTTGGGAGCTGTAGTATTGTTCTTCCACAAGTTCTTCTTCTAAAACAAATATGAAGCAAATGAAAATGGTGAAAAGCACTTGACTTTAAAGCGATGGTTAAAAAGAAATGGTTTTTCATGAACAATGGTTCATGCTTTTTAGAGGAAAAAAAACCCCCGTCAGTTAAATCAGTTCCTTTTTTATATGTATGGAGCAGCTACACATGAATAGTTTAGTTAAGAAAATACTTACAAAATTCCAGGTTTGAACATGCTCTGTGTGCTACCCAAGAGCATTTGCCTCTCTCTAATGTGGGATAGATCCATGTCTGAGTTGGGAGGTTCTCCCAGTCCCTGGACTACCTTTCCAGTTTCAGACATCCCTGAGTTTGCTTTTCACCTACAAACACCACCCACTTCCATTTGTTCTTATTTATTAATTGTGTCTGCTGTGGGGGACGTGTGGCTGTAGTGCATGCATGTACACCTGAGGTAGCTTTCACCTGATAAAGTAAGAATGTGCTGGTATGGTCTTAGTACAGGCTAGCAGTAGGCAGACAGGCTGACAGAGTCCATGCCACTGGATTTCCATTGTGTCTGCTTGTGCTGCCTTCACATATCTATTTGCAATACAGACATAGTCATATTGTCAGCCAGGGCAGGATGTTTGTGTTAGATGCAGTCTGCAGGATAGTGTTCTATGGTTGAATCCCATGCTGTGATTTAGAGGGAGTTCATGCAAGCCCTGTACCTTTTGTCCTGCACTGTACTTCATTCACTTAAGTTAGGATGTTGAAATGCATTAACGACTCTTGAACAATGGTCTCTCCGTTAGCTACAGAACTATGTATAAAATACAGCTATAAAGATGTGTTATGAGGGCTACTAAGGAAAGCAATGTCTCTGCAGTCCTCAGCTTTATGGAATCAAATTTGGAGTCTGGTAAGAGCAAACTGTGGGACCATTTCACTGATCTCTTAGGCCAGTGTAGTGCTTCTTGCATTCAGCTTAGCATGCACAAGTCTGAGTTTCCAGTGTTGAAATCCAGGAGCCTTAGGATTAAAAAAATGCAAATTCTAGCCAATGTATTAGAAAAATATGCAAGGCAAAATAGGAGCATCCCATGCTATAATAAAGGTACGCTCTCTTTCTGGTTTTGTAGACTATGTAGGATACAAATAGCTTAGGGTCAGATGAATATCCTCCTGTGTAAATTTGGTCAGTATTAAATTCTGGTTAGATTTACATGCTGATTATACAAAGTGTAATTCAAGGCAGCTTTCGGCTTCAAGTGTTCTTCTGCAGAGTAGACACAAAGATACTATTGCTGTTGCTACAAAGGTGGGCCAAAGGCTTGAATCTACATGAAAACTGAAGGTTGAAAATTACTGAGTGAAAGCCTGTGAATTCTCTGAGAAGTTTGCTGTTGAATTCAGTATGTTCAGGACTTCCCACTTTATTTTCTTCTTCTTTCCACTTAACTTACTCTTGCTGAAGGCTTTGCGTGAGTAGTCTTGTAAAAGTTTAACTGTGTGCCTTCGATGAACGTGTGTTGAAAATTCATTCTCCTCTCTGGCCTTTGTGTCTAGAAAGGAAAGAAAAATTACTTGTAACCTATTAATGTGTGTGTCTGTGTGAGTTTGAGCCAAACCTATTCACTAGTTTTACCTTGATGCATACATAGTGTAGATGTTTTAGGAGAGAAATAATGAATGCATTCATCTGAAGGAAACACCTGTGACGAGAAGGGTACAATTGAATTAACAGACAAGCTCAATGAATGCTGTAACACTGAGGTGCTTTATTTGCCACATACGTGGCCACTGAACATTATTGAAATCCATAGGATGTTTGTGTTTAATGAACCCTGGTTCCAAGTCCTGAATAACTGTAAAATCTCTCAGTGGACGAAGCAGGTAGTCAGAGTAGCAAGTGATATACTGAGAAAGCCAAATACCTTGCTATTGCAAAGTTGTCTGCCGAGTAGAATTGCATCTAATCTTCCATTAGTTGATTTATAAACATGCTTCACTTAAAGTAGCTTCTGAGATATAGAGAATTTGCTTAAGCTATAGTGTTAAATGTCATCAAATGAAAACATATTCATTCTTCTGCAGCTGTTACCACCACCTTGCATAATGAACTCTATCAAAAAACTAAGGCAGGTACTGTAAACAATGCTGACGATGCCTTTGTTAAACAACAGTGCATCCATTTGGCCAGATGTTCTAGGGATCAGTATTGATCTGGTTGCCTGCGCTCATAGGTTCTTATAGAGCATGAGTTTGAACATCTGGATTTGAGAACGCCAGAGCCATCCCATTGTAGCAGCACCTGGCTGATGTGACTGGCTCTCGCGTAACTTCTTGTGTGAAGTTATTTATTTAGATGATGTGCCATGCATGATGATGTGACAGACTGAGGTAGAGGCAGATGAACATCTTCAGCTTTGCAATCTAATATTAAAAGAACACGTTAATCAATTTGGGGCATATGCATGGGTGATATGAATAATTGAGATTTGAAATTCACAGTGAAGCTAATAGGATGAGCATGAAGGTGTTACCTCTGCCAGTCTGCAAATGAAGTTGGTGAAGAACTTTTGCATTCGAGACAAATGCATGGAATGAAGAACAAAACCATAAAAATACGAGCTCTGGGATAAAGTGGGAAATACTGGGAAAGTCTTGCAGATCCTTTAGATGCTTTGTGATCTGGTTCTTTCCTTTGACTCCTTTAATGACATGCATGAATTTATATTGACTGAATTTCTATTGATTTTTTTTTCATATACTTCATAGACTTTCTGCATCTGGCACAGGCATCCCATATTGGTATACTTACTACTGTTAAATCCTTTTGGGTGGAAGAGGAATGGAAAAAACAATGACCCTCTACTGACAGAAAATGTGGGAAAAGGCCATGCACCACAAGGAAAGAAAAAAGATTAGTTCTTCATAGAAATTAGCTTTAAATTTCACTGCACAAAGGTGGCATTATGAAAAGCTCTAATTGAATCCTTCAAGAACAAGACCAATCACCTGAAAAGTGATTCTGTTTGTAGAAGTAAGGCAGCTTAACTTGTTTTGTTGCTGGGAGTGTAGAACAAGTGTCACAGAACTACTGTGGTGGAAGGAAATACCTCTAAATTAATGCATTCATATTAAAGGGTGTTTCCTCTAATTTCTTTACCTGTTTTCTTCCAATAATGTGTGCAAGAGATGCTCATATGACATCTGCACTGAAGGTTAAGGGTTACATCAAGGATAGCTGCTATTCCTGTTTTACCTGTGCTCTGATCAGCTCTCATCTCAGCTGGAATTTACACCCCACTGCAGTTAGATCAGTAGAGAACTTGACCTGCAGTGTGTTTTTTTCCACCTTTTTATGATACAAAGGCACAGGGTCAGAGATTCTGGACTGCTAATGAAGGTGTCATGTATAATCTAATAAAAGCCATACCCTGTCACAGATATTCAGTCAGGAGCTGTTCTAGGTCCCTTAGGAGAGGAGCCAACCATAGCAACTTAAAGTATGCCAGAGGAACAGCTTATATTGAGGAATCTTTAGTGTATGTTTGTTAAGGCAAGCAGCACAAATGTTTTTAAATGCAATGCAATTGTCTTTAGGGGAAAGTGCAAAGCTGTGCAGGATTCCAGACCATATGGGAAGCAGCAGAATAGGAAAGAGCCATCTGCGATGGAAACAGCCTGTGTAATTCAAAGCAAGAAATAGGACAAAGTGAGGCAGGAAGGGGGAGAGTAGACGTAGAAGTCTTCTTTTTCATGCACTGTTTTCAAGAGTATGTCATAAATGAAGAGAGGAGCCACAGTTTTAGATCTGCTTGGAGTAAGCTCCTCAGGAGAGGAATGGTGAGTGCTTAGGCAGGGGCTGGTAGCATGGTGTCCTGCCCAGGCAGCGTGGAGGTTTGCAGTAGGTGGAAGGTAAAATTGGTGTATGCAGGAAGAATTACAGAAAATAGGAAACTGGTTTTAAAGGGTGTCTTATCTGGCTCATGGCTAGGTTATGGGATGTTAATGAAGCAGAAGCACAGTGCATAAATGAAGAACAAGGTGCTACAACTTGACAGTGCATCTGACAACTGCTCCTGTACTCCAGGGTTAGGAGCACCAAAGAAAGTTGTTAGCAGGGTGTGGCTGAAACTATCTTCTTAAGGTGTCTAACTCCATTTATAATTCACTGAAGTGAGAAATACGAGTAAGTTTTCCTTTGCTGGAAGGCCTTTTAGCAGTGACACGAAGAGATGAGGCTGAGGAGATGGACCGAGGGCTGAGGATTTCTTGTTTGCTGAAGTGGTTATAAAAGATGCAGGGTGAAGAGCAGCCAAGAGGCCCTGCTAGGTGGGAAGAAGCTGTAACTGCCTCTAGCACTTGTTTTCCTGCAACAGGGAGAATTGAACTCTTAAAACTCTTAGAGTATGTTTGCCAAAAGCCAAAGGTAACAGAGACACTCCTAACAGTACCTCAAATGCTTAGTACTGTTCCCTATGTTGTAATGAAAACAACTGTTATCCATAGCAACTGCAGCAACATGTTATGTGTATCTCCACTTAGACAGTGGTGAAATGGCAGAGTGGAAGGGGGGAATAAAGTGTTTCTCAACAACAGCCAGATTTTCCAGCTTAATCCTTGTAACATTTCCATGAAACAAGTGGTTGTTGTTGGGTTTTTTGCTTTGATTGCACAATGGGAGGAGCTTAAGGGCAGCTGAGAAATTTCTCTTCCCTTTTGGGATGTAGGAATTTGCAGCAACAGAGAGAAAAGGAAAGAAACACATAAAGGTCCAGCTGAGAAAAATGTTCTCAGACATTCTCTGGAGAGGGTTTGTGGCTGTGTCACTCCACGGCCACATCTGCTCTGTTTGATCTGAATCTTCACGTTTTCTGGTGGAACATCTTCAAAGCCTTTTATTCCTCTGACCCTTCCTGACTGTGGTGATTTCATTTCCACAAGTGAAGTCAGAGAAAGCCTGCTCTGTGATCCACAACCAGTTTTTAGCAGGTTTCTTTTGCACGGATGGTTTCAATAGCATTCCTGGCTATGAAATAAAAGGTAGAAAGTCTCTGGGGTCTCTTGAATGATCCATTCGAGGACCATATGCTGAGAGGTAAGAAGAGTCCAGTAGCCTTGTTGTGTTCACTCCAGATACTTCCTAAGCAAAGCCAGTGAGCCAGGCTGTCAAGCCTTGTTCTCTTCAGTGTGTGCCTGGAGGTCCTTTAGTTCAATGTCACAAGCTGACAAGGTAAGGACTATTTACCAAGATTTAATTTTCAGTGGCTTTGAAGTATCCCACTGCACTAGTGTCATCAGTCATCTGCTGATATACTGCTTTGTGATGGGATTTGCTTCTTTGCAGTCAATTAGGGAGCAAAAATTGTTCATGGTTTCTCAGCTGCAAGTGTGATATCGTTGACTACTGTTGTGTGTCTGCTGTGTGCCAAGTTCAGGAGCAATTGCCATAATAGCCTGGGCGACTTTTGATTGAAAAGATGTTTTTCAGATTCATCAAGTTTTCAGGATCCGTACATGTCCATGCTAAGTTTGGCTTTTCTCCCAGAAAATTCCTCAAGGAATTTTAGTTCTGTGAAGTGTGAAAAATCCACTAATGTGGAACAACACTCGCTCTGTAAGGGTATGACTGTCCTCATGAGTGTCAGTTTGCAGGACACTGTCATTGAACAGAGAGAATCATGACATTTCAACCAGCAGTTTAGCTTTCATGTTGCACCTAGGTTGTGCTGCGGATCTAGGGAACAGCTCCAAGCCCAGGATTTCTGGTCCTTCTACTTAGAAGGACTGAGTTTAGTTCTGTATTCATAATGGAAATCCAGTGATGGAACATCTGGAAAGTGATAACACGTGTGCTGTGCTCCTCTCAACAGTTTGCCTGCTGAAAACTGCTGATACCTCTAGCTATTTGTGAACTAACATTTTGGTTAAATGGCTAGCAGGGCTATCCTGGATCATACTTGGTATGGCTCCTTGCAGTGTCTCTGGCAGGTGTTGTTTGATTTTGTTCATTATTGTTGTCAGTCTTTTACATTCTATGATTTAGAAAGCCTCTTTCCCCTCTCACAGCACTCCTTTAAAAACCCTACCAATATAAAAAAGCCCACTTGCCTCACAAAGATTGTGAAATTTGCTTGCATTTGTGTTGACATTTTTTCCTAAATTCAGTTCATTTCAAGATGTATGCAGATTTCTTCACATCAAACCAAAATTACCAACGTTATGGCTTCAGGTTGCTCTGAAAAGTTGCTCTTTGTTTTTCAGCCTACAAGAACATCATCAGAAAGCATTTATTCCAGACCAGGTTCCAGTATACCTGGCTCTCCAGGCCACACTATCTATGTAAGTATTCCTTCTGATGAATAAGCTGCTGATCCTTTGTTTGCATATGAAATACTCTATACTGAAATAAGTCTCTTTTATACTGATTTTTTTTTTCTAGGGGTTAAATAGAAATATACAATAAATTTCCCTTAGAAATATACAGTAAATCTCTTGAAGTCACTTGGTGATGTGAAGAGGGGCAGAAGGCAGGCAGATCATTTGCCTTTTTAGGGGCTATGTGAGGAGATCTCGATATGCAGTTCTTAAGAAAGCTGCTGTCTGCAGCTGCAGGATGTGGGCAGGAGGGTCAGCCACAATAAAAGAAGCCTGGCTGATACAACACCTTCCGTTTCAGAAGTCGGATGTTTTGGTTGTGCAAAGGAAAGGGGTTTTAATTCAAGAAAAAGAATTATACTAAGCATCCTTCTTTTACTAAACTAACAGTGCTGAAAGTACAAAGCTATTGATAGGCTATTTTGTTTGTGGTTATCTGGGATGCAGGGTTTAATATGATTCCTTCAGTCATCAAGCTTCCTCTTTCATTATTTTAGAGGATTTCTTTCCCTTCTTGGCCTCATTATTGATACCTTTTGAGCCCGTAAGATCTTAGGTGGTTAAAGTGGAAATACAGTAGCAGAAGCTTAGCCCAAAATTTTCAGAGGAATAAAGTTTTCCTCCTCTTTCATACCATTTTTCCCACATTTCAGTGTTGTGAATCTCAGTACACTTTTTTCTTGGCAGAGAAGTTCACAGGCTGTAGTAATCCAATTCTAAGGAGGAAGAATATCAACTCAAATGTACTAGGGTAGAACAACTCAGCCCCTTCTCAAACTTGCTGTATATCTATGCATATAACCTCCACTTCCAAAAACTCACACCTATTTAAGAGTCCTTGTCCTTGAAAATCCACATAACCTTTTCCTCATATAAAACATGCTTTCATATAACCTGCACAGAATCCAAGGCAGAAGTGAAGGGTAAGAGCTAAGGAAGAGAATCACAGGAAAGCAGGTTAGTGAGAGAGAGTCCCCTGTGAGAGTAGCAAAGATGAAGGTACGCTGGGAAGAAGAGGCAGATTACAGGGCAAACCTTATTACCTATGTGTAATGCTGAATTACCAATTTTAGAGGTAACCTTAAGATTATATAGGTGAAAATGTAGTGTAAGACACAGATATTTCATTTACATGTATAATAATGCAGGACAATTACAAAAATTACAAATGCTAAGTCCTGAGTTTGAGTTTGATACTAATTCTTCAGGGCATTTCAACAACAACAACAAAAATTAGCTGATACATTGAAAATGTTCACACTGCAGATATCAAAACACAGAGCATGTCCTGGAACTGCTGGTAATATCAGCTTCAGAAGCTGTAGCTTACGAAATTTAACTGCTGCTCAACAGCACAGGCTGTAAGGGAACATGGTGACCTCAACCAGGGGCTACAAAAATATCTGGTGATTTATACTGGGTTAAGAATATCCACACATATTTGCAGCTAATTAACAAGGTGTGGTAAAAATAACACAGAAATAACATACATGAATATACCTACATTTTTTAAGGATTAAATTGGTTTAAGGGATTTTGTTATATCTGGTGAGTAAAACCTGAACAGATTTGAAGCTATTTTTAGAAAGTGAATTTCCTATTTCAGACCTTGTTTCTCAATCAAAGTATATGTTGTATTGTTTCTAATTTATGGCATTGCTTAAGAACCACCGACACCAGTGGTTATTAGGAGAACTTGGGGAGGCAGATGCACCTTAATCTGAAAACACTCGGTGCTAATAGTACTCAGGAAGAAAGGAACTGAATGTGAGTAGAAACAGATCAGCCTTGTCTCCTTGTGTAGCCTCCTATGAATAAATAATATATTTAGCAGAAGACTTGAAACCCAACTTAAATATTCTCTTTCAGTTTTAATCATCAAATGTAGTTCTGTAGGTAGGTGAAAGTGTATGATGTTGGGGGGTTTTTTTTAAGTCTTCTTTGAAGTCAGGAAAGATATTAGTTAACTGTACGCCTCTTTCTAGCTCCTTGTAATGAGTGCAGCTGTCTTTGGGACTGATTTCGTACCTCCATGTTTTAACTAGTCAAGAGTTCCTTGCAGTTATAGCAGAAAAAGCAGTCAATGTTTGAACTATGTGGTATGCAGTTAGTAAGAAACATATGCCTTAGTCAGAAACTCGAGTATAGGCTGAGTGATGAGTGCAATATAATGATTTGAATTGGGAGCTTGTATACCCAGTCCTGACAAATAGTCCTCCTTGCCTTCTGATTTCCTTGTAATAAGTTGTGTTTCCTCTTGTGTGCACAGTTATAGGTTGAATTTCTGTCTGTGGTCACGTGCATGAAATCCTCTCATAATCTCTGTAATTTACAAACTAAGTTGATGTTATCACACATTTTACATGTGGGAAAACAAGAGCAGAAAGGTGAAAATACTTGCCTGAGGCCACAAAGTGAATAATTTTCAGAGCTGAAGTTTCCAGCTCGCTACTGGGGATAAGAAACTTTTGTCTTGGATCTATATAAGCCATGCTCTTTCTTTCCTAAACTGAGAAGACACTGTGTGCTTTTGCAGAGGAGGCCTGCTGGAGAAGAACAAGAAGCAATCCCTTCGCATGTACAGTGCCAAAAAGGGTTTTCCATAGCAACAGTGTGACAACAAATACACAGAAATCATAAATTGTGTAGAACAGAAATTACCAGTGCATTTGTGTAAGTTAATTTATCTTCTGTCTTTGACCTTCAGGCAAAAGTAGACAATGAAATCCTTGATTACAAGGATTTAGCAGCCATTCCCAAAGTCAAGGCCATTTATGACATTGAACGTCCAGACCTAATTACATATGAGCCATTCTACTCTTCCGCCTACGAGGACAGACAGGAGAGACAGAGTCTTGGAGAGGTAATGAACCAACACACAACTCATTCTGCTGTATGCTTTATTCAAAGCCTGCTCTGCTTCTGCCCTCTTTTGAAACAGTTTCTAATTGACACTCCTGGATATTGTTGCTGCTGCTGTTCCAAGTGCTTTTTGTCTGTTCGAACTGGGTTTAATGGGAAACATCGTGATGATGCCTCATGTGCAGAACTGCACAATTAAACATACAGTTAAACACCTATATTAACACCAGCCACTGGCAGAGGAATGGCAGGGGGAGGCTTGCAGTTTGGCTCTGTGCCTGTTGTCATAGCTCACATGGATAGTTGAGTCTTTGGGTACAGCAAAATCCAGAACATGAGGCAAAAACCAACCTGGTGTCATGCTGTGAAGCACCAATATTCACAGCAGAATATGAGGAATACCGTGGTGTTCTATGGCAGTAAAAGGATTAAGAGCAGCAGGATGCTTTCTCACATGCTGAAGGGAAATGTGTTTCCAGAGCACTCTGCCAGACTGCATAAAATCTGAACCAGGTCAAGATGAACTGCTCTTCCACCTGGGAAAGCCAGGTTAGTTACGGAAAGAGTTGCCTCACATTTTAAAGTGCTGACATTTAGGAAGGATTCTTGTGTCCTGCAGTGATAGAAAAAACATACCTAATTTATTCTCTTAAATTTGTATTTAAATATATCTTTCAGGTGGTAGGGTCCTCCAGTTTTCTCAGGTGAACTTCCATAGCTACAGTTACTTACTTACATGGTTCTATTGCAGATTGTGAAGCAGGTTTTGTCATTTAATACCACCAGACTGTAAATCAGACTTCCTGAATTTAAATCTAAATGGACATGGAAATAGATTTACTTCTCTGCAGTCTCAATGATTTTACTGGCTATAACTGAAGATGAGCTGAGGAAAAAGGAAGTACAGTAATTCATCCAGGCACCAGTGTTCTGATGTTGCCCAGATCAGTGACTGGTAATCTGCTTTCTTAGCGAAGTATTCTGCCCACCTTCAGATCACAGCTGCCTCAGGTTTTCTCCTTTGTTCTTTAATGTTTTATAGCCTTAGTCTTTTAAATTTTAACATGAGTTGGAAATTCAGGAGACAGTTGAGCTCAGGAATAAAATAAGAGATTAACAAATCAGACTATTACAGAATTTCTCCCCTTAGTTTTGTGTTGTTGGTAAATCCAGCTGACATCTGGATCAAAACCACTGTGAGATGTTTTGGTGACCTCTGACCAGTTCCAATAGGCTTCACCCATTCCACAAAACCCTCTACACACAGAAGCGTCTTGTTAGTCACAGAGGAGGAGCTAATCTCACCCAGAGAAGGCGAGCTATTTGTTAGTCCTTAAGGGGAGGCTTCTCACTGATAAAGCAGTAGGTTGGAGGCTGATGAAGCAGTATGGTGGAAGCTGTTGGCTCTTTTGCTTGTTCTGAGGATAAGCAAAAGCCTTTGGAGTTTTCTTATCCACTATTTCCACCAGCATTAAATCTCATTAGTTTCCAGTGAACACAAAAATTTGTTGTGGAAACAGAAGGGCTCTAACCTTCCTTTGATCTGGAGTTTCCACCCAGTGCTACTGCTGACTTCTGTCACCTTGGGCAAGTTACCTCACCTCTTTGTACCTGTTTCTCCTCCCTTCCCTTGCCCTAATGAGAACACAAGCCCACTGGGGTGGAGTGATCTCTTACTTTGTGTTTGTGTTGTGATAATTGAGTAACAACTTACTCAGAACATCATACATCAGTCACCATCATCTTTAAGAAGCAAAGGAGGTGACATGTTTAGTCACAGCAGGGATTTTTAGACTTTGAGTGATTTAACCTGCATTCTCTTGGCAAACTGTGGACGTGGTGGTGGTAAATAAAAGGGGACCCTGATGTTAAGCTTGTACACTAGAAATGCCCTTCACTGTGATTTTAAAACAGAAAAAAAAAATGCCAAACTCAGCTAAGAAACATTTCTGGGTGTACAAAGAAGATGTGCCACCAAAATTAACCCAGGAGTGGGGACAAACCGTAATTACAGGGAGTGGGCTACAAGAAAATTACGTACCTTAGATGTAGAAAGTGAGAAGACACAGCATGAGACTTTCTTCTTTATTGCAATGGAAGGTAAATGCTCTGAAAAGTTTCTCGCTCATAATCTCTCTTGCTCAGTTAAATCCCAATCTTGTTTCTCTGGAAGTCTGTGGTGAAAAATGTTTTCACATAGCACCATCTAGTGAGACCAGGCATTTTGTTACAGACCCGCCAGCAGTTAGCAAGGAAGAGAAAGGGAGCTCATGGAGAGGTGGGTTAGCTTAGGATATAAAAGATATGAGTAGATACAAAATGAGATCTGCAAATGAATTTTCTGCTACTGAGGCTGACCACTAATGTAGTCCTTCTGCCCTGCTAACAGCAGCCTCACTAGCACTGAAATTGTCTTTTTTCAGCTCTTTTGTTGCAGAAATACTGAGAGAAGCAGCATTTTACCTCCATGTCATTTGTTTCTAGTATTCTGTCTGTTGAAAACAGAAAAAGGGACAGATACTTCCAAATGGAGCAGGCATCCTACCTGGTAGTTCAATAAAAAGAGTGTTAAAATGAGGTTGGTGCGAAATGTTGGAATTTGTGCTATAAAAGTGTAAAAGTTTGCAGAAATTCCCCAGAGCACAGAACGACCTGTATGACTTCAGGTATAGAGCAGCCCCTTAGAGCTCAAAGTGACAGAGCATTGAGCCTCTGGCAGTGTGTAAAAGTTTACTGTAAGTTTGGTGAGAAAAGGTTCTCTACCCAGATGACTCTTCCTCTCTTCTCCTTTCCCCTTTTCTGTGTTTTCATTTGGAGTCCTCCCTCTATATTTCCTCTGACTTACAATTCCGGAGCTGAGCTATTTCTTCTCAGTTGACTGCACAGCGTGTTTCAAACTGATTGATGTAGACTTCTGTGATAGACCAGATTTTAAAAGACCTCATAAACCCTGAAGACCCAAGCATCCCTTGGCAGACTCAGAGTCTGAGATATGGTGGTTCACCTCTGCGTGATAAAACAGCAAATTGGCTCCAGAGTGTGGTTCAATTTCCCAAAAAGCAATGAGATGATGTTGGATTAGTGATGGAGTAAGAATACATGAAAAGTTGGTTGTAGATTCAGCACGTTACTTTCCGGGCTTCCTTCCCAGCCTTAAGATTCCTGTTTACAGTAGTTACTACTACCTTTTACAGTAGTCATTACTTTAGCACCTAGGCAACCACAGCAGATTATGGAAACTTAGTTGTTTACAGTAACACATAAGTTACTAGCAGATAAATTGGGAATGGACATCACAACAAGTCCTTTTTTTCAATCATGTTGAAAGTTTTAGATTAGCTCTCAGTGTTTGTAGAGAATGATGCTACAGTATGTTTCAATGAAGCAGAGTCTTTTGTAGCTGCTGTTCTATACTATTTCATTATAGCTCTGACTTGTGCAGTTATAGATATGAGGAAGAAGTTCTTTACAGTGAGGGTGGTGAGGCACCGGAACAGGTTGCCCGAAGAAGTGGTAAATGCTCCATCCCTGGCAGTGTTCAAGGCCAGGTTGGACAGAGCCTTGGGCGACATGTTCTAGTGTGAGGTGGGAGGTGGGAACTAGATAATCTTAAGGTCCTTTCCAACTCAAACCATTCTATGATTCAAGGCTTTGATGGAGAGTAACAAGGGCAGCCTATAAAAAGCTTTATGGAAACCTGCAGAAAAGAAGATGTTCTGTACCCAAATAAACAAATGTTACTCCTTTGGAATCTTTCCCTTCACAGTGTCACCAGCTCCATGAGAATTAATGGTGTCTCAGTGCAAAATGATATTTATTACCAGAAATGCTGCATATGTTTTACATTTTACACTACTGCTGTTGTATATTATTGTAGCAGTTAGACCAGAATCAGCAGTTTTCCTTTGAAGGCATTATCTTAATAGCTGTATCATTCTGTAATAACCGTGGTCTCATTTAAAAGCATAATCTCTTGCCCAGTTTATTATGGCAATTAAAAAATATTGCAGATTAGTGCATAAAGAAAATAACTAAATCCTGATCTTCCAGCTTCAAATAGTCTTGTGATTAAAGGGTGCATAACATGGTCTTTGTTCTTGTTTGTACCGTGAACATATGCATAACCCTGTACTTCACTTCTAAAGGTATTTCTTGCTTCAGTTTCCCTATCTCTGTAACAGAAACTTTTCATAATATTGTGCATATTTCTGCCCATTGGCCTTTGCATAGTTCTTTCATTCTAATCCCTGTCTGTTCTCCTCACGTAACCATGGTAGAACACAGATTTAAAGGAGATCATATCAAAGAAATGCTGATGACAGCTACGTGCTCCTTTGCATGGGTATGAAATGTAAGGCCTTGGGGAGAAGCACATTTTTGCCAGAGTGTGTGTGCTGGAGGAAGAACATGCTTCATCCTGGAAGTTACTCTGTATTTCTGATTTTCCATGCAAAGCTCTGAGTAAAGATCATTTACTTTTGATTTCCACTTTAAAGATTTCTTCATAACAGGCATGGTTATTAAATTAATAACCCTTTCCGATTTTGATCTTTATGGCTGTGTTTTAATTACCACAGTGATTAGATGGCTGAGATGATGGTTCATGATATTTGACTGAATTAATCACACTTATAAAGGTTCTCCCAGAAACTTCAATTGCTTCAATGATTTATGGACCGGTTCCTGAGAACATGGAAAGAGCAAGTTCCAGTGCTACAATGGCCTCAGTAATTTCTGTATTACCACTTCACATTGCCATATGTAATATTTGCAGCAATATTTAGATTACCATTTTCTGGCCCAGCACATGAAATGATGATTCAGTAACCTTATTTTTATGTCTTTGCAGTCTCCAAGGACATTATCACCTACCCCTTCTGCAGAAGTAAGTTTGGTGGAACCTTGGGGGGCAATATCTTGCTGTGATTTGAATTATTCACTTCAGCAAATGCAGGTGTTGATTTTGGTACCGGTCTGATCCATCTGTTTGCCACATAGACATGTTTTCTGAATATTGAAACTTAACAAAAATGAGTTGTAAAAAGAAAACATTACATTCTTATTGACAGATTGCACATAAAATGAAGCTACTGCTCCTACTCATTTGTTACAGAGTCATTTGTCCAGCAGAGGTCACTTCCTGTACATTCATCCTTGTGGCACAGGCAGACTTGGGTCTCGGGAGTTAAAATGCTGCTCTAAGCATCTAAATAATAAGCCACGTTTGCTACTAAAACATTTGCAGCTTTGTCTTGCAGAAAGCATAACTATGGTTTGGTTTGGTTCTCCTTTACCATAGGAGTTAATTTGCACATCACAATAACACGAAACATTTGGAAAGTTGATTGTCAGGATACAATAAATGCCACTGAAGCATCATTATCATTTTGGAGGTTGGGAGCGTTGCTTATTTGTGACATAGAAGTTATAGTGATTGCTACGTGTTAAAAAAGTGACTGTGAAATCTCTTGTAAATCTTCATGCATTGACATCAATACCTTTTGTCTCGGTTTGGTTTGCCTCATGGAGTTTTGGTGGGCTGGGGAGGGTGGGTTTGTTTGGTTTGGGGGTTTTGTTTCTTTTTATTGGCTTTTTCCCCCGGAAACCAACTAAATTGGATTTTGCTACACAAGCAGGTGTCATGTCTTCAGATACAAGGGGGATCTAATTTGGATATTAAGTACCTTTTGATGTAGCTATTTGAGACACATGGTGAATGAAGCCACAGAGAGCTCTGTGCTGCAGTATTGAGTTCTTGCTGGTCTCCAAGTCAGCTGCTTGAAGGGCAGCTCACGTATTTTGTGCAGTGTGCTGCAGGACAGACATAACTCTGAACGCAGCTTCCCTTCTTATGGAGTCATAGGAATGTGGGCAAATCTGGAATTATATAGAATTACATAGAAATTACAGGTGGAGTTGGAGCCTTCCAAGGCTGAATTCTGACTCAGACTATAACAATGGACTGGAGTCTTTGGAACAGATCATAGGAGAGCAGTCATAATGAAGGAGCTTGGAAGCTGAAGGGATATTGTCATTTCAGTGTCAGATCTATGAAAGTTAAGTGCTGCTAAAAATGTGTCACGTGTATTTCCATTTATTGGTGAATGCTTCTGTTCTGCAGGGTTACCAAGATGTTCGGGATCGCATGATTCACAGGTCTACTAGTCAGGGCTCCATCAATTCTCCTGTGTACAGTCGTCATAGCTACACACCCACCATGTCACGTTCCCCTCAGCATTTCCACAGACCTGGTAAGGGCAACTGCATTACAAGTATTTGTGAAACTATTGTTCCTTCACTATGGCACTTAGTGGCACAGCAAAGCACTTGTTTCTCTTAACAGGGAATATTTAGGATTGAAACATTGCTGCATATTTTAATATTTCCTTTTCTGCCTGTTTTTTTACTCTTTCTTGATGCAGTCTTTTGCACAGGGCTGATGAGTGTTTCTTATAAATATGGATCTTCTGGTTTTGTTTCTGATTCGTTATTTTAACAATCTCTGTATGTTTCTGAAAGCAAGCAATAATTCACAGCAGTGAATTACAAACTTCATTCTGGAATTTGGGAAAAGAGTATCACATACTGGAAACAAAGTTATGGCTTGACTATACAGAAGTCAGTAATGCAGGATTCCTCCCTCCTAAAAAAAGCAATTCATTTGAAGCTTGGTGCAGCTATGGAATCTCAGATTCAGCAGCAAAACCCCCAGATATTCCAGACTGGTAGTCATTTTTTAAAGCAGACTCACAGGTAGATACCTTAATTCCATAGGAAATTGCCTGGGAACGTTTGAAACCACAAACTTCATTTACTGGTTTCGCAGTGATGTGCAGGTTGTATGTACAATGTATAAAACGCACATGTCATTCAGGCTCCCAGTGCATTCACAATTACTGGCTGTGTATCTAAAAGCAAGATATGAAAGTGCTCATCCACACCCAAATTACATAAAAATGTATCTCTAAATGCTACTTATTGAAGACTTCTCAAGACTGATTTTATTGTATATGGTGGTGAATGAAATCTTTGTGATCTGTTTTTAAGTTAAGTGACACAATCATGCGGTTTCATCTTCCCTGGTGATTACAGCTGAGAGGTTGGGATGCCAAAAGCCCGTATGCAACATGAGCTGCATTTTTAAGATTAAAGATTTGTAATAGAGCCACCACTGTGGAACTTGAATGCTGTAGCCATTTCCTAGTGGGGGTGGGCTGAAAGCAGCTAATTGTGTCTGTCAGTGAATGCCTTGTTGAAAGGACCCAAGGGAGGTGGGACAGAAGCAAATTGTGTCTGATACTTGGTGCTGACAACATGACTCTGTTTTAAGATGACGTTACAGCTGAAACCGAAAGAGACTTAAAAGTGTGAAAAAGCTGCAAACTTCTGTCTCTTGAGTTTGGCAATTCCGAGGGGATTTTTCCATTTGTATCGGTGGCCTCAGGGATATGAATAAATCCAGGCCCTGTTCCAGGCTTTACTGTGATTGAGTTTTACTGTCTGTGTTCAGTCAAGGACCTTCCCCAGAAGCAGTTTCTGTTTATGTATCTCTTGTAATGGGTGGATGGGCTCAAGCCAGAGTTTGGATCTAAGTGTGGAATCTTCAAAAGGTCAAAGCCTGAAGGGTTTTCTGAGAAGATGTTTGTCCAAACTTACCTCTGTTCAGATGATCTCATCTTTGGCTCACCTGTTTCTGTTTCTCATATGACACAGAAGTAATTCTATCAAATTCATCATTTTGATCTTTGCTACCCTGCTTTGGGGGAATTGTTGATGTTACCTTGTAATTTTCCTAACGTAATTATTAATGTTGAATAACAGCACGTGTATATTTACCATTATTCTCCTAATGGCACTTCTTACCCTCATGTGATTTGCAAGAATAATTTCTCTCTGAATCAACCCAGTGGCCCCAGATAACTTCTCCTGGGCTTCCAGCTAGCCCTTGAGAAAGAAGTGAACTGCTGCATTGACGTTGGCAGCAATAAGGTTCTTCAAAAATTGGAGTGCTATGAGTTCTGAAAAAGTTTGCAGCCTTTTCCTCCTGCAGTGCCCTAGCTGATGTTGGCAGCATTCTTGGAATGTCTTAAAACAATAGAAAACAGCTTGCCTGCCTCTCGACTGACACTTGTTGGTCAGGCACTTTGCAACACAGCTGCTTTCTTAACTAATGGCGCGTCAGTGTTTCTGATGTTTGCATGCCAGCAGCAGGCTACTTTTTGGTAACAAGGCATAGATCAGAAGCTCATTAAGCCAATAAATGTGATGCTAAATTAGTGATGCAGCTCAAATCTGAGCCTCTCTTCTAATACCTCCTGTAATTTTGTCTAACGTTTATGAACCCTTCTGTATGTCTTTAACCTTTTTTTTTTCTCCTTCCTTCTTTTCAGAATCCTAATTGCTCAATGCCTTTTTTTTTCCCTTCCTTTGAAGCCTCCTTCCCTGCCTTTCTCTTATTGTTTTTCTTTGTTTTCATTTTGTTCTGCCCCCCGATTCCCTGCTGCCGCAGAGCTGCTCTCTACTGGTGTGCAGCGGTTGTCATACCTGCGCACTAGCAGTCTCAGCTCCACGCACCATGACTCCCGCCCCAACTCCCCCTTCCGACACCACTTCATCCCCCATGTCAAAGGTAAGGAGCCAGGCCTCCCCAGGGAGTACCCGCCAGGCTGGAGATTTATTAGCCTTCTCTCAAAGCTAATAAGGTGTATCTCCGTAAGGTCGCCAAAGCATGCCTTGAAATGTGCTGTTACACCAAAAACTATGTTAGAATAGACATAATGTCCTTTTTTCAGAGGAAATATGTCATTTCTAAGGGCCCTAGCTGAAGAGCCATCAAGCAATTACCTATTAGAAACACCTAGGAAAGCACTGACATTTCCTGTTTAGCACCTAGATGTGCCTAATTTAGGTTCTTTCTAAAGCAGTCCATAACAATCACTCCAGCAGTTAGCACATCAGATTTAATTATTGTTTTCACATTCTTAAACAAGCATTTAAAAATCGACTACAGATATTGTCTGGATGAGAGCAAGGTGATCAAAAACTGTGGAGAATTAAAAAAGATCAATGGCAACAAGGAAGTTAATCACTGTTACTCACACTGGCAAGAATTAGCGCCCTGCAAAGTAAAACTAAAATCTCTAGGCCTCTCCTCAACTAATGAGAATCAGCAGGCTCTGCTGAAGGCAGTAGAGTTGCAGGGATTTACACTACATGAGGATATGGCCATTTCTCTTTTTCAGTCTGTTATTTTCCATGGTTTGATTTGGAGGAAGGTTGTTCTTTCTTTGTGTCCCTTCAAGGAGCTCATTCAGCTCATTCAGCTTCTACGGGTTTTTATTTGCTTTTTGTGAATGTGAGTGTGGTTTTATTTGTGTAGAAGCACTCTCTGGCTGTGCCTTCTCTTCTACTGGGGGAAGAAGGTCATAGCTCCTACCACCTACAAAAGCTCAAAAAAGAGGCATTTGAGTAAGTTGAGCATGGATTCTATTCTGACACCTCTGAATAATGTAGGTGATCATAACCTGGAGATGACGAAAAACAGTTGCAAGGGAGTTGTTGCCATGAACTTTCAAGAAATGCTCATATCTCTTAATGTTATAGCTCTTTAAGCATTCTGATCACCATTACTAATTTTACTCCTGCCTTTCCTTAGATGAATTTTGTTCATATGCACTTTCAACTTCTCTATTATGTCACTAGAAAAGAAAAAACTCACTGAAAGCTTAAAAGATTGGGACCCTTAAAAATAGATACACTGCTCATTTCAGCATGCAGTTAATTCATAATCCTTGCAATTTCAACATTTCTTTGCTGGAAATCTGAATTAATGCTCACACTATTTCAAGTGGCATTTTCATTCTTCTTCTGTTGAGAAAATAGCTTCTTCAACAGATAAATTGGAAGAACTATTGGAAATCCATGCCTATTGTTTTCAGATTTCGAAGCATTACCTGGCATGTAGATTAGGTATGTATCTCAGTTATCTGTACAAAAGGCCAAAGGGGATTAAAAGCAGCACTGTAGACAAAGGAGTAGGTATGGTCCTTATCAGTAAAACATTTCAGACATGATTGTCTGAAAATTCTACATAAAGGTCTTAGGCCAGGACAGGATTTATGTGTTTAACTCAGCAATGCTCCTGAAAGCTGAAGTTCATATTGCTGTGCAGTGTACACCATCTGAGGATGTCGTACATTTGAGAGATTCAAAAGAGGATTTGACTGTTCCAGTTGATGTTAGGATGGATGGATAGGACAGCAGAAAGAGGTACTGTAGCTACAACAGCTAAGTAGAGACATTAAGTACTTGAATAAGATCTACAGGAAACTGAATTGGTAGGTCCACAGTCCCAGCAGGATGGGTGGCACAAGAAGCACTGCAGAAGCTACAGAGAAGGGCTGTCAAATAATTCCAGATCTCATAGTGAAAAAGTTATGGCTGTTAATATATTAAACACTATCAGATGGAAGGATTTGGTAGTGATGTGTTCAGTGTCTATGTACCTGTGTGGTAGCAGAAGGTTCTTCCATAGAGCAGGCAAAGATACAGTAAGATCCTGTGTTACACTTAAATGAGATAAAAATCATCATTATTTCTCTGGCTTGTTTAAGGTGAAGATAAGTAGCTACTGAAACAGCTTAGGAAAAGTTTTTGTCTTCCCATTGCTACAAAATATTGAAGGGTACAGAAGGTCTGAAGACCTTTGTAATTTTTCCAGCATGTTAAGTGATCAACAAAGTGCTCACAAAACATCAGATGAATAAATGTTCGTAATGTTCCCTGAGTCAGCACAACCTCTAGCTTGTCCTCTAAAAGGAGTATGATGGGAGATAGTTCTCAATCAGATACACTCTGACTATACATGTAGTGTATATGTGTGTGTATGTATATAAGTGCACACACGCTTAAAGAAAGACAAGATGATAGGGACTTATAACTATTACAAGATGTAGGTGTGTTTTCATAGGAAGAAATAATACAGCTTGCCCAGTATATAATTCGGGAGGGGACGTGTTTTTTTTCTTAAACATTTGAGTAGTGTTGAGTGAAGTCCAGTTGTGCTACATTGTGTGTCCTCTTCACTACTTCATGTTCTTAAATAGCTATTTCGTTATCAACTGGTGAGGTTGATCGGGGTGTCCCACATGGGCTTTTTGTTTGTCCTCCTCACATAGCACATGTGTCTGTGTCCAAGTACCCCCTTTTGACATCTGTGGCAGAAAAGGGAGATTATCCTGGCACTGGCTGCATCTAATGCAACTCCCTGATATTCTTATCCATAGCAGTTTACCTTGGGTATTCTAAGTGTCTGTTTTCAAAGTTCAAAGAACTGCATGATTTTACTTGAGAGTAGTGTTTCTGTGTCTACTAGGGAATTAGACCCCTGTGAATCTGTCTGAAATGAGAACTATAGCACTGTCTGGGGTTAATTACATGTGATAGGTACAAGGCCAAATGTAAAGAACATTGAGGAGTGAAGGGGCTAAATATGCCTCAGAAAGTCTTAGAGTTTGCTGATGTGACATGTATGTTGAATGAGCTGGAAGAGGGTATAATATACATCAACTTAGACTTCATGAGATTAATCTCATTTAGACTCTCCATTGAATTTGTTCTTGTCTCAATAAAGTACTGTCTTTGCTATGAAAGAATCAAAAACAGCCCATGAATGAATGAAACCCTGACCCTACTGAAATCAGAGACAAAACTCTTATTGAGAGCCAGCATTGCATCTCACATGCCTAGAATTTTTCAGAGGCATTCAAGAATATTGCAAAGCCCCCGTAGGATTTCTGTGCAAGAAGAGCTCCAGAGTAATGTGTATTCCTCTGCTCACAGACACTTCCTTAAGGAATCTACCCACCTTCACAGTGAACATGGTCCTTGACTTTCCCAGGTTCCCCCTTTCCTTTCCCGAGGAAGGTCTCTGAAATCAAATGCTCTCTCTGTGTGGTAACTATTTCCAGGGTTTTGTGGATGCAGCTGAAAGCTCTGCTCTGGAAAACAGCCATGCTTTGGCTGTTTCATGACTTTCAGTTTTGTGCAGGGAAATAAGGGCTATGCATCTGGACAAGCTGATGAATGACAGTTGGACAAAACCTGAATAGAACTAAGGTTTCAGGTGCTGTTGAGCTATTTTCCTCTATCTATTTAGAATTAAACCAACTAAACGAGCTTGACAGAAGGCTCAGTGTTGGTTGCTTATGTTTTTTTTTGGCCTGATTCTGTGAACTTAGCTTGTGAAGTGAGACCAGAGGTGAATGCTTCAGAAGGCAGCAGGAACCTGCATTACGCTGTTCTGTGTGTAGGCAAGCAATTGTATTCCTGACTGTTAGGGGAACCTGCCTAACAAATCAAGCTATAGGAAATGGGAACTACCCCGTGGAGCAAACAGAATGAAAGAAGAAAAGCCTCTGAATTTCACTTCTGAGGCTGCTGAGCTCAGGTGATTGATTTTTATATTTAAACTTACTCCATTATCTCTTAACATCCCCCATGCACCTACACACACACTGTTCAACTTCACACCAGCGGTGTGGGAACTAGTTTCTCCTGCAGTGTTGGCAAACTGGAGTGCTCTTGTTGCTTAGTGGAGTTAGCACGTAACACTAGTTATAGCATATCTGAGATAGTAAGAAACTTTGCTGTGCAGGCACAGCGAGGAACCCAAATTCAGAGCATCCACAGCCCCTGCTTTCATGTAAAGCTGGAAGCAGGCTGTCTATGAGGCAGGTCCAGGCAGGCTAGCAGCTCTGCTTTCCTGTGTGCATATCCACGTTCCACAGATGCTGGCACTGCTTTCATAAATTGTAGGTAATTTTACAGTTGGATTTGAAGCACTTAAGCCTTGTTATAAAAGTGGGCTCCTCAGGGATGATCTAATGAGAATCTAAGTAGATGTACCATTCCCTCCTACAGTGGTTGGAGGTAATGAGGCTACCATCCTAGAAAGTGTAAAGGAGAGTCATTTGTCAGTACTAGTAGGAGTCATTAAGAAGAGAGAGACTGCGCAGGAACCCCAGGAAATAAAAGCCAACAGAGCCATCTGTAAAGCATCATGTGCAGGATGATACCATGCTAATTGTCTGCCTGGTACTGTGTGAATTACACAACATTACCAGTTCTCTCTAAACAAATTATCTGTGTACCTGATACAAGATTAGCCAGCACACAGTTAATGATGAGAACATACTTAGCTCTAGTTGAGATAGAGGAAGGTATAAGAAGGGTTTCTTCCATGTATTTGTGGTGTAGAGGCATTGTAAATGAACACATGCCCACATTTTGACTACTGATTCCCAGCAGGTAAAATGAACTTATGACTCCTCGATTGTGACAAGTCCACAGATCAATAAATCCCTTTTGATTCTTCTCTTTCATTGACTATGCTAATTGCTAATGGAAGCAGAAAGGCTCTGTAAAGATTATAAATTTTAGAATTAACTGCATCTCAAAGCCATCTCAATATTGATGTTTGTTTTTCCACATAAAACAATGATTTTGCTGAAAAGTAACTCATAGTTTCTCAATAGAAACAAAAGACATAAGTAAAATCAGCTTAACCAAGTTAGGTGTTTCACCATCACAGTATCTCCAAGGTTGTAGTAGTAGAGCACAATACTGAAATTGATGAGTAAAGGACAATAGATTGAGATATGACAAAATTGTTTTAACTAATCATTCATACTGCTTTTCAGAGTTACTAAACCTAGCACGTACTGTAACCTGGCCAGAAGCTCAGCACCCAGAGTGGTAAACCACCATCAACTCTTGTGGTTTAGGGCTGAAATTCCCAAGTGGTAAACACAGGATTTTGCACGTGCATTCTTCTGGACAAATTTTGTACAGCCAAACCCCCTGGACTGTGTATGTGGTTTTTAAAACATGTATATGCAGATGGATTAACTGGTATACTGGCAGAGGCCTCTAGCACTTCTCTATCAGTGAGGTTTGCAAAGAGCATTTCCTTCCTTTTGGTACCTTTTAGATTGGCAGATGGCCATTCAAGTAAAAGACCTTCCTGGTTTGGGCTGGAATAGTTAATCACCTCTTCTAGGTTTTCTTAAACCCTTGTGCATACCTGAAAAATGGAAGGGGTTTGATGCTTCCCTGCTCTTCACCATTGTAGTCACCCAGCCCTGTGTAAAACAAGCACCCGTGTGGATGGTTTTTGTTTGTGCAAATTTGCACTGGTGTGAAGAATGGCACGAAGTAAAGGCAGCAGCGTTCTTTTATGGTATACACACAGTCATGTGTTTAGGTATCTGGCTGTTAAGTCTTGATACTTGGGGATCAACCAGCATGGTTCAGCAAGAGCCCTCTCGCCCTGACACGGGAACTTTCAAGGCCGTTGGATTGCAGTGGGGATTGTTAGGGGGCAAAGAAATAGCCCTGGTAAGAGTGATCCTACACATGTAACAAACCATGTGTGCAAAGTGAAACTGAGATTGTTAGATGTTAGATTCAGATTTGCTAATTCAGCAGTGCTGAAGTATTGTCAACAGAGCCAAATTCGGCATTGACAGAGACTTGGGGTGGCACCAACATAGAAACATAGAATGGTCAGGGTTGGAAAGGACCTCAAGATCATCCAGTTCCAAGCCCACTAGGTAGGCTGCATTGCTTTACAAGTGATTTTGCCATATCAGAAATTTCCTACTGCAGAGCTAAACCAATGAAAGAGT
>NW_009943767.1:27617-43570 GCF_000696875.1 Nestor notabilis
TTTGATAGGGGCCAAGTGACCTAAGAGCTATTTTCCATCTCTAGCTTCTGTATGCTTTTGGTTTAGGGAACTGTAGTAACTGCCAGCATCTGCTTGTATCTGCTTGGGAGTTGGTTTCATTTTGGGTTTGCATCTCAACTACTGTGCTCTGCGACTGCGCCTTTGAACTCCAAATACCGATCTTCGTACTAAACCATTGCCAAGTAACCTGCCATTCTTCTCTTCCATGCTGCCCATCTAATCACCAGCTACGAGCACACAGCTCCTGCCTGCATGCCGTCAGAATGAGCCTGAGCTGCTCACGCCTCAACTCCAGCCTCAACATGAATTTTTGTCTCTGCAGGAATATCAGGGGTGGGAGGTGGGGGGAGTGGGAAATGTCACCAGGGCTACTACCAGTTCTCGTTATTGTTTGTATTTATATTTTTGGTTTCAACTTCTTTTCTCCCCGGAGGTTTTGATTCCACCAGTTTTGTTTGGGGTTGATTTGAAATGGGCTTTTCTTTTTTGTCACTCTCCCTCTTCTCATTTTGTTTTCTCCATTCTTTCATTGGAGGCAATGAGCCGTCCAGCGGTCGGAACTCCCCTGTCCCTTACCGGCCCGACAGCCGCCCTCTCACTCCAACTTACGCTCAGGCCCCTAAACATTTCCATGTTCCAGGTAGGAGCTGGCACTGTATGTGTCTCGGTGTGCTGTCACAGTGTAGAATGTAGCCTTTGTAACTTTTGTCTTGTCTCCATCGTTTCACACTGTTTACCATGGGGTACACCCTCAGGGTTTGGAACTGCTCCTGGGCTTGCTGCAAGGAGTAGTGAGTTAAGAAATGGGGGGGTGCTCACTGTGATTTTTGCCTCTTCTGTTGGTCAGTGTTTCACCCTTGGTTCTCCGGGTGTGTTGGTGGCCTGTGAGCTGGATATGAGCTATGCAGGGCTTGATTTTTTCCCCTAGTTGCACCGGTTGAGCAATGGCGTAACTCTGGTAACTTTGGAGGAGTTGGTTTTGGTTCACATGTAGAACAGAGTAGACAAGTGAGCCATTGCATATGTTGTTCCTTCAGATTGTTGTGACTTGTTTCAGTCTTGAACCCAACAGTTCTAGTTTAGTGTTCCCTTCTTTTAAAGCAGACGAGGAAGTTTCTTTACTTGTTTTGTGCAGTGGTTTGCTGTACTCAGAAACCCTCAGATCCACAAGGATCTTAGAATGTCCTCTCTATAAAGGGCAGTCTCTGTTTTGAAGTGAGCAGCACAATCCTTCCAGCCTCTGAGAAAATCATCTGTCTTGGATTTTGATGGGATGAGAATGTATGACCTGAGGGTTGTGGACATGCATCTTTCACTTGCATCAGTTGCTACGTGAAAGCCTTATTACATCCAGTTATTCTCCAGGTCCCCTACAGTCTAGTGTCCCTTTGCACTGCCAGAGGTTACTGTTCTTCCTCTTTTCCTCAGACCTGGCAGATAAACTGTTTGTGGGAAGTTCCCTTTCAGTCAGTGTGACCTGGCTTGGCTAAGGTAGGCTGGTTTAACTGCTTAAGCTAACCTGGCTCACTTGGACTAAAATGCACTTGCATGAATAGCTCCGAGTAATACCTCTAGCATGGTGGGAGAGTGTCCTCCAGCTGGAGCAGTGCAGCCACAGAAGGAGCTGTGTTCCTGCGCCCTTACAGCTTCCTGCTAGATGTGCGCAAAAGTTCAGCATGACCGCCCTTGCGATGTTTGTACCTATCTGCTGGTCAAGTAGCCATAACAGATCACTAACAGCAAGGAAATACCTCAGTGTCTTTGTATGCAATGAATTTGCTTGCTTAGTCAAGGATGTAGGGTTCTGCAGGGTAAGATTTGCCTCTGTTACAGTAGATTTTTAGGGTTAGCTTGCCTTAACGCCAAAGGCTCAGTTGTCTCCTGTAGCATTTGAATCTGTGATACACAGCATGTATTTCTAAAATGCTTTCTCATCTTCCAGTCTAATGTAACTGAAAACTTTCTTCAGGCAGTATGAAGTAGCAAAATGGGTTTCTGACATTAATTTTCTAGTTCCCAGTAGCTCATTTTGGTCTTCTAATAGGATTTTGTCAGATTTTTCCACTGTAGCACTGATTTGCATTAACTTTTGTGTATGAGTTGTGCTGAATACATGAAGTGTTGGCTTGGAATGAACCAATTCCTGGCTGAGATTATTATTTGTAAAATATGGTATCATTTAGACATGCTCTAGATTACTGCGATAGAGTTCTAGGAAGTGTTTTTGTTCTGATTTCCACTGATAATGTGCAATATGGTGGGCCCTACATTAAAGAGAATATGAAAAAGAAATAAAATCCATCCTTGTGATTTGAGAATTAGCATTTTATCAGCACTGCATAAAGTATCCCTTTGACTCACTGAAGTGTAGCTGTGGTTGACTGTTAAAAACAGTGTGTCAGGCAGCTATTTTGTTCTCTGGGATTTTGAAGTGAACTGTAGGCTCACTGCATTCTCCTCTGCTCAAGCCAGCCAGCCAGTTGGAGGGAAAATTGAACTGTTGTGACTGAAGCACAATTTTCCACAAGTTATTTGGGCTGGTTTTCCCCAAATGGCTTCTATCTTCACCATTGAAATGTCTTTCTTGTGTGCATTTCTTCTGACTTTTATCCCACTGGTAATCTTCTGAAAGCATAAAATTAATGGGTCATGACTTGGATGCATCTACATGTTACAGAATCAGCTCCAAAGGACTTCATACCACATGTCTTTGACTTTCACTCGTTCTTATGTTTTCTGTTTTCTGATTTTGTATAATACTAGAAATAGCTTTCTGGCTTTTCCTTCTGCTACATCCTTGGTTTGGTCTGTCTGTTGTTTTAGTGTAGGAGTTACCTGTATCTACAACTGAAATGGTTTTCATATTCCCATTTTTCTGTTTCTTGATTTCACAGATCAAGGTGTCAACATTTACAGAAAACCACCCATCTACAAACAACATGGTAAATGATCTTTCCCTCTTCATTTCAAACCTGAAATTAAAAGGCATGCAGACTAGTAAAAAACATTCAGTTATTACTTTGTAAGCGTAAAAAATCAGTAGCCGAAGTTTGAAAAAGCTGTTATTGCATGTCCTGCTGAGTGATTACGTTTTAAAGCATGTTGTTTCCTTTGGACCATATGGTTTAAATCTTGGCCATGTTGCTATTAATGGCAAAATTGCTATTAAGAGGGATTTTGCTGTCTCTTTAGCATTATGTTTCCTTCCTGTATTTAACTTCTTCAAGTTTATATTTTCAGAATACAGGTACTGATCATGTTAAAATGGATTAACAACAAACTGTTCTCTGACAGGGACTTTGTGGAATACCCTTATTTTAAACTGACAAAGAACAATAATGTAACAGCAAAGATGGAGATGCAATTAGTCTGGAATTCCAAATGTATCTCTGGCTTTAAATAAGATATGATAATATTAATTGTGGAAGATGATAAATTGACTTGTCACTGACAGGGCTAAGTGGATTCTCAAGCCCTGTGATACAGGTAGTATGCTGTACTTGTTTTCCCAGGTGCTTGGGTTCCAAGTTGGACAACAGTGTTTGCTCTCTCAGGTTTTCAGTGTAGACATTGTATAGCAAGTCTGAAATACCAACGATCACAGAAGCCCACTACCTTGCCAGTCTCTACTATTGCACAGCAAGGTCCTGGTTGTAACAGAGTGTGTTCACTCTGCCTTTCTGCTGTCAACAGGAAGCTCTGAATAGATGACTTTTATGTAACGTGGTGACAGATGGATGACTCCACTTTTTAAAGACTTTCAGTTTTCAGCCCTTTGCAAACCCTTTATCCAATGAAATTCATTTAGGGTTAAGTAGCAAATCAGCAGTTCTACATGGTTTAGATGAACAGTTGGCTGAGAGCCATTGAGCTGAGATGATTAGGAAAGCCCAGAAAGTCCATTCTCTAATCAGGAGTAAGGGTTGCAAATAACACTGCTGTGGTATTACATCAGGGGTTTTTTCTCTTTGTGTTGTAATTTTCAAACCATATCCTCATTTTGGAAAAGTCTTAACGTTATTTCTGTTTATTTTTATGGTTTTAATGTGTCTCCTCACCTCCCATTAACATGTGAATGTTTAACCACTGACATCACCAATTCTAATACGTAAGTACTGTTTGAAGTCAAGCTTCTGTAAACTCTGACCAGCTTCTTCCATACCTGCAATTATGCTTAGAGTTTCCCAGTCATAAACTGCTCAGAATTCCCAATTAATCCTAATACTGATGTTCCTAAACTACCCTGAAAGTGTTGGATAAGCCACAGAGTGCTTCGTTTCATTAACAGATGTCTTGCTCTTAAAAGAAAAAAGGAAAGAAAAAGTTCGGAATCTTTGCTTCTACTACAACAACTTCATATAGGAGAAGGTGATTTGAGCTAATAGTTGGCAGATAAAAGGGAGTTAAGTCTCTTTTTGATGTAAACTGAATCCTATTGGATTTTTTTTTTTAACATCAAGAAGTGAAAGCCATAATGCACATCCTCCCATGCTTTTAAGAGACTTTGGCTTAGGCTGGAACCCTACGTGGATGCCCCAGTGCTGAGTCATTTTATTGGTGAGGTTTATTTTATTGCAAATGCCTTTCCCTGCAATGTTAATCACAGGATCACGGAATAGTTTGGGTTGGAAGGGACCTTAAGGCTCTTCCACTTCCAACTCCCTGACACGGGCAGGGACACCTTCCACTAGAGCAGGTTGCTCCAAGCCCCTGTGTCCAACCTGGCCTTGAACACTGCCAGGGATGGGGCAGCCACAGCTTCTCTGGGCACCCTGTGCCAGCGCCTCAGCACCCTCACAGGGAAGAATTTCTTCCTTGTATCCAACCTAAATCCCCTCTGTCAGGTTAAAGCCATTCCCCATTGTCCTGTTCATATTCCTGTTCAGATTTCTTGTTGGCCCCTTTATGCACTGGAAGTTGCTCTAAGGTCTCCTTGGAGCCTTCTCTTTTCCAGGCTGAAGACGAGTGGATCTGAATGGAGTTTAGTATTTATTAATAAATTCACATCTGCTTTTACTAGTACTCCATGCTACTAAGCAAGGGCATGCAGCAGAAATTATCCACTGGTTAAATAAATATACTTGTTTCAAATTTCTTTTTTTGTTTATTTTGCAGCTTTTCCCAGAAACATAGGAAATAATTAGCATCACTAGAGTTAAAATTAGTGCTGTTTCTGTGAACTATTTGTTTCCTTGCCCTACAGAGAAGGCAGATCAGTACATAAATCTGGTTTCACCTTCATTAATTATCAGCTGTCCTTATGAGTTATTGGCAAATACTCCTAGATAGGATTTTCTCACTCTTGCCTAATCATTCCAACGCTGGGCAACTCTAGTAAAATCCAAAGCTGATTTGGGGTTATTTTGGGGGTGGGAATGAGGGAGGAAAGTTTGATTCTAATCTATTGGCAAGAGAAAAACATCACTTTGAATCAAATTGCAGTTAGTAAAGCAAAACATGAAAATGGTTTTGCTTTTGATGACTAACCTCTTGTAAAGCATAAAATTTAGACAAAATAAGGGAGAGCTTTGTATTGATGGACTATTATATAGCTAAGTTCCCTGATTGCCATCTAGATGCAGCTGCTTTGGCAGCACAGAGCAAGTCCTCCGAGGATATCATCAAGTCCTCCAAGTTCCCAGCAGCTCATGCACCAGCACCCAACGAGATACCAAAGATTGAGACTGACCACTGGCCAGGTCCTCCCTCCCTTGCAGCCATAGGTATGCAAACCCAAATGGTACAAGCGATGCGGCTTACAAGGTACTGGTAACCAAAGCAGATTAATGCTGGAGCTGTAAAAATGGGGAGTGAAGCTTGTGTCCACTCCAGGTGTTCACCATGAAGTGCAGTTGTTCTGGTGAGGCCTCCGAGTGCCTGTGAATTAGAGTTCATTGAATTAGTGCTAAGTAGAAGAGGTTGTGCTAAAGGACTTTAGGATTGACCACACAGATATTAACCCATAGACAAATTATGTGAACTCCTGTGTAGGAGCTCAGAAATGTAGTGTGTCACACAAGCCTGACTTCTTTCAGTTAATGTCTATTTAATCCTTTAGTCCTAAGCTAATAGCAAATATTCCACAGGAAATATGGTTGCTTCCAACCATACGACTAATTTCATGGCAAAAAGCAATAACTGAAGTCAAAAATTAATGGACTAAAAAAGTCCAGATTTTCAGTTACTGTTTCTACAAACTTTTCATTTTTATTCTGTGTTGTAGCACTAGAGGTGTCTTACTTTCTTTTACTTAAATCATGCACATCATAATTTTTTATTTCTCTGTTTTGTATTTTTTTTCCTCTGTTAATTTTGATTGACCCCTAGAGCATCAAATCCACCATCTAGACTGATTCATTTATGAAGTCATGCCTGAAACACTGAAAGTGTTGCCTGTTTCAGGTTTCCAGGAGGGAGTGTAAGGTTTGCCATCACAATAGGATTTTCATAGAAGTGTTGGGAGAGAAGACATAGGGTGGGAGAGCTCAATGACCGATTGAAGGGGCTACCTCTGCAGTGGCAATGCTTTGAAAATGTCCTTTATGTAGGATTACAGCCTTACAAACATTACAGTCACAATGATAACATCTAAATATTAAAAACTCTCCTGACAGTGCTTGTGATAACTACAGCATTACTATGTTGTGGGTCTAAGGTGCAGCCTTTGTTGGAAATTTTGGCTTTCAGCTCAGTCACTAGGCAGTGGATGACAACTCTCAATGGTTTCCAGTAGAACTGTTTTCTATTGTTATCCACCAGGTGATATTGTTACACCCAAGAGAATAAACAGGACTGTTTGGAAACTGTAAAGATAAAAATGTGCTCACGGACATATTTTATTCATATCCTAGAAGATTAAAAACAAAACCCAAGAAAACACAAGCCCCAGATTTTGCAGCTTCTTGGCTGATTTTCTGAGTATCCTGCTTATGGAGTTGGAATGAGTTCAACTGCCAAAAAAAAGGAGTGTTACTGCTATAGTACTGAAAAGTCTTGCAAAAGCCTGAGTTATCAAACAAAATAGTAAATAACTTCAATACAAACAAATAATTCCTCTTTAACTCTCTCTCTCCATATCAGCATCAATTTAACACTGCTGCACATAACATTTAATTGATAGAAACCTTCTGAAACTTTAGTTACAAAATTTAGTTTTCACTCATATAAAGCACTGAGTTTGCCTATCGTGGAGTTGGTGAATAACTGTATCAGGCCTGTGCAGAAAAAGATAGAACTGCTGTCTAAATGCTTGCAGCAATATCATATTCTGTGTATTCGTGGAAGTGACTTGGTGTCCAAATAGAACTATTTCTCAAGAATATTCAAGAAAATAAAGATTAGGGAACTAAAGTGTAGAACACCCATGTCTTAATCAAATCTAGCTTTATTCAATGGATCAGATTAATTTGCTTTGTCTTAGACTTAAACCAATGCCTTATTCCATATAGGAGTGTCTATTTAGAATATTAATGTAGTTTAATTTTCCATTTGAAATGTTAATTCAGATTTGCTTTCCTGAGTCTACATAAAAGTATAAATGTAAACTAGCCTGTATGTTTTCAGCCACTGACAGGGTTTGTGGTGCCATTAAATCCCATGTTTCCAGAATCTGAGCTCCTTTTTTTCACCTTAGTGGTCCGTGGCTTTTGTATCCAGGACTGTAGCTTGGTTTGGAACTCGTGCAGTTCAAGTTCTTGTGAATTTTACAAGAAGCCTGATAGCCATAGGGCAGGCTATCATCTGAGTAAGTTTTATTAAGAGAGAGTTTTCCAGAAGTCTTTTGAGTCTGCAAGAAAATACTTCTTGGTTTATTCAGTAATAAACTAGCACTGAAATCTTCAAGCTGCGGCTGAACTGAGACACAAAGCTCTCTTTGTACTGTGGTTTTATGGAAGCAGGAGCTGACATGAGACGCAGATCAAGTGGAAGAGAGGAAGATGATGAGGAGCTACAGAGACGCCGGCAGCTGCAGGAGGAGCAGCTCATGAAGGTGGTTATAAACTTGTCTTCATGCTGTTTGTGAACACCATCCAGAAATTGCCCCTTTGTTTTCTGTAAGCGATTTCTACCAATGCCTTGATCAGCTTTATTTTATTGATTTTTTTATTGTTAATTGCGATTTGTAGCTCAACTCTGGTCTGGGACAATTGATATTGAAAGAAGAGATGGAAAAGGAGAGTCGTGATAGGTCAGCCCTTTCTGCCAGTCGTTATGATTCTCCAGGTAATTCATGTAGTCGATAAAGCTGATAATGAACAGTAAATAATGAACACATATACACATATCAAGCAGTCTTCCAGAATAGAGACTACTGGGAAGACTGCTTGAGATACATATATATATATATCTGTATTCTGTATAGCTGTATTCTCTCCTGAAAGAGTGGCCTATTTCATTAGCTGGTTTTGGTGAGGGAAGGGTGTCATGGCTGGTCTTTTATTAGAAGAAATATCAGGTTGAGGATTTTCAGGCAATTTTGAGGAGAGAGATTTTCTAATCTAGATAAGGAATTGAGGTAAAATATTCAGTGACTGTCACATCACACACATGCTAATAGGCTGGGTTATTAAATTACAGTAACACAGTTTGCTAGAATCAGTAACATTTACCAGTGGGGCTGCATATTCCAAACACAACCAGTGTTTTGGCCTTGGCTGACATTTTGATTGGGTGGATTCCATTCCAAAAGAATACAGCAAAAGCACAAAAGGCAACTTTGACTAATTGGTGGCTTAGATTCTTGGCTTCACTGAATATTTTGATACACATCTGTGGCCTTCTCAGATCTCCAGAGAAGGGTTTGGGGTTTTATTTCACTCTCTTCATCCACTGGTTATTGTAGCACAGCAGCTGTACTTCAAGCCAAGAAGGGACAAGATGAGTCTTTTTGGAGTCATCCACTAGAGCAGCTGCCAAGCAGACCAAGATTTTGTAGTGTTCCCTATTGTATAAGTGTGTTGCCTCTATTTATAGTCTTGGGAATGCCTGTGGCTCTCCCTCACTATCTGTAATAGTGTACCTGTTGAGTCTACCTGCTCAACTCAGAGCCTCAACCTTAGCTGAGGTTGGAGGACTTCTTTGGTACCATTCCCAAAGGTGCTTATTGCTGGCAACAGCAGTTCCTCAAGCTGTACATTCCCTGCTCTTTTGTGGTAAAAATAACATTTAAAAATCAAACCATTGAGTTCTTATATGGAGGATCTTATCTGAAGGAGCTGTATTAATTGTAGAAGTGCTATTAATGATTATGGTGAAGATCTTTTTATTCATCCATCTTCTCTATCTGTATTTGAAAACACACCCTTGACATTTCTACGTTGTCTTTATCTTGCTTGTGCAATTTCTGAGTTCAATGCAAATATTGAATGCCCCCCAAATACCTTATTTCATTTTCATTTCAGATGAAAGAAGGAGGCACAGACCTCTGTTGAATCATGTCCCGTTCTCAGAAGTGCCACATTGTGTACAGGATAACTATAATTTCAGATCAGAATGCCAAATTCTCAAAGTGGTTTGAATTCACTCAGCACTGGCCATTCTGATTGTTCTCCTGTTCATTCAATGCCAAAACATCTGTCAACTAGACTGTTTCAGGATCAAAACTAATAGCCTTTGTAGCCAAAAATGGCAAGCTAAAGCATGTGAATACAGAGAGGAGGGAGCGTGGTTGTCATCTGTATCTTGTCTTGTGCAGCAGCAGAAGCTGGGATCATAAGCACAATAATAGTCACAGTAGGAAGGATAGAAAGGAAATTCATGAAAGGTTCAGAGGGTATAATGATATATAAACCATGTGGCAGGTCATGTACAATGGCATGATCAAGCTGCGTGTAACCTTGGAAGGTTGTGATGAATTTGGGGCTGAGATGTGAGTTTCTTAAAGTCAGTGTGTCTCACTTGGTTATGTGTATGCTTAGCTCTTTTAGCTGTGTTTTTTTTTTTTATGCTAGTTGATTCCTTAAATGCTCTTGTTTGTGAGTTTCCATGGGATTTTTCCAGTAAAAGATTTTTCCCTTCCTCATTCAACAGCACATGCTTCAGCCTCCAAAACCTCTTCCCTCCCTGGCTATGGAAAAAATGGACTTCACAGGGTAAGGAGATGGTGACTTGGAGAAGCAAAAGGTGGCTTTAATTATCCATGGTATTTATTTCTGTATTAACTGTATTGGATTTTCAGTTTGATCAAGTTTCTTATAAGACCATCCAAAGTCAGACAAAACCTGATTTCCCTTCCCACAAAGTACATTGCTAAAAAAGGAAGAGTAATAAAAGAAACATTGTGAAAGTTGAAGTGGAAATAAAAGGCTTAAAGCAATTTATTTCTCCCCATAAACCAACCTGCTTGTGAAATCCTGAACGGTGAATTGATGTTTGTGTCCCTCTTTTCCTGTTACAGCCGGTGTCTACAGATTTTGGTCAGTACAACAGTTATGGGGATGTGAGTGGTGGTGTTAGAGGTAAGACCGAGGAGCCTTTACATGCTGCTTCATTACTAACATGTTATGATGTTCGATCATTTCTGCTCTTTTGTTTTAAGGCTGTGGATGTGGTTATCATGTATTTGCTTAGTGCATTTTCACTTCCTCTGGTAAATTAACAATTAACTCAAACTCTGCAGATACCTATTAAAAAATTTGGGTTTATTTTGCTAAATCTGCTATCTCCTTGTGTATGCCAAAGGACTGCTTTAGCATTGGTGCAAATGGAAAGCAGGTAACGTGTAGATTATCAGGAATATGTATTGAGTTCTCTAATGGTGCTTTCTTCCTCTGAAAACTGCCATCCATTGCACAGTCTGAAAGAATGAGCCACAGTGAGGAAAGGAGGATAATGCTTTCTAATCCTTGTTGCTGATCATGATTTTCATTACGGCTTTGAGCTAGATGTGGTATCAGTCATTGCCTAATAAAAAATAACAATGTTTATCAAAGTTGTGAAACTTTGAGACGTAATGTTTTGAAATGGATTGAGCTGTGAGAGAGGGAGAGGCTAGTCATCTCCAGGGTTAGATTGCTCCCAAAGGTATCTTAGATACCTTACAATCAGGCATCTTCTGTTGGTGGTCACGTCTCTTTGGTCATATCTTCTTTAGAGGAATCTAGACAGCTACCTGATGGCAGAGGTTAGGTGAGATGAATATTGCTCTACATTTGAATTTCAGTTGGCTCTTTATTTACTTGATTGCGGTTTTGTGTCTCTTAGTATTTCCAAAGGGGCTTGGTTTTCCCAAATAAAAAGCCTGCTCAAAATGAAAAGGGCTGCAATATTTGGAGTGTTTGATTCTTTACAAACTAAGCCCAAAAGTGGGAAGGTTGCTGGCCTCAGAGTATCAGGTGGGATTTTGAAGAGATAAATTAGACCAGAAGACACAAGGATTATCTGGTAGATTGTGACTGATTCCTGTTCTTCCACACTTTAAAGCTGATGAGGTTTCTCTTTTGCTTTTCAGATTTCCAGGTACAGTACAGGTTTTCATCAATCAACTGACAACAGAACTAAAAGCATCTACCTGTTGAAGTCTGAATTTCTGCTACAGGGAAGGGTTTCTTAAGACAATAGCTTTGACTTTCCTGCATGTTTAAGCATAATCACCAATGTAGATTCTTATCAACAAAAACCAGACACGGCCTCAGATTCCTCCTTGTTACCTCCCCAGAGCTGGGTTGAGACAGCTCCTACCAGTTCTGTGACTTGCTCTGTAAAATCCACTGTCTCTTGATCTATGAGTTATCTGTAACAGTCCTCTCTGGACAGCTGAGGGTGGATTTATTTCAAGCCTCTCTAGTACCTACCCAGAGACATATAGAAAGTCTCTTCTGGAGGCAGTTTTTTCCCATACCAGGAGCCTTGAACTCCTCATTTTTACCCTGGAATTTGCTCTCCAGACAAGATGGCTGATAAATAGTTTTCTGCAGTGCTGCCATCACAGATGAGCCAGCGAGAGGTGTGCTTGCAAATACAAACCATTTTACTCCAAATACTGTCTTCAAGGGGATTTTTTTCCAGAATGGTTTGAGTCTGGCTGGCTCCTCAGCACAATCACCATATGAAATGACAGTTTAAGAAAGGGTTTAGTTACTTGGATGATATTGTTAATGGTGTATCAAAATCATGATGATTGGAAAGAGAGTTTGATTATAGGAGGAGAGAGGAATTGTCCATGTATTGTACTCCAAATGTTATTTCATTAGGATCAGTACCTGTGTCAAAAAAGCACCTTTTTACCCTCTCCCTCTTTGTGATCCTAGTAATACTTTCCCATTGTAGAGACAATGCTGGTAGGCTCAGTGGGGAACTGTCACCAGCCTTAGCAATGACAGAAGGCTCTGGTGGCAGAGAGGATCTAAGGATCCCTCTGCATGCCTCAGGGAAGTAGTAACAGGAGCCATGGCAATGATCTATATGATAAGACTAAATATTAAGACTTGAAGGAAGTCTCAGGGCAAATTCACCTTTGTTTTCACCACTACTTGAGTGCCTTTACCCTCTGTGTGTGTAACCTATGTGTCTGATGTATACCTGTATCTGATGCAGTCCCTTCCGGATGGTCATGTCCCTGGAATGAGAATGGACAGAGGAGTATCTATGCCTAACATGTTGGAGCCAAAGGCAAGTGCAGATGTTATTCACTTTCCTTCAACACAGTGAAGGTTTGACTGTGAAATGCAGATAAAATATGGGAAATGTCTTAGTTCCCTTGTTTTTCTTTACCTCACCTCAGTCCCTGCTCCTTATGTGCCAAACCTCTCCCTTTGTTCTGGACTTTGCCTGTTACAGGTGTTAGTACTCAGGCAGGCTGAGGGCAGCCCAGAAGTGTGCTTCTGGGGTTAAGGAGGCTTTACCAGAGACTAAACAAAGATGCTGAAGATGCTCAGTAGCTAGTTCTCTGTCAAGCTTCGACTAGCCAAAACAGCAGGCCAAAATCAATGGGAAAATCTCAGGTCTTTCAGGCTGGAAAAGTGATGCAGAATAGTGGCTCACAACACACTGTTGAGGCTGTCTTAATTTCAACATTAATGCAATACATGGATCTTTGTTTCAAATTGGAAGTTACATAGTATCCTAGAATGGTTTGTGTTGGAAGAGACCTTAAAGCTCATCCAGTTCCAACCCCTGCCATGGGCAGGGACACCTTCCACTAGAGCAGGGTGCTCCAAGCCCCTGTGTCCAACCTGGCCTTGAACACTGCCAGGAATGGGGCAGCCACAGCTTCTCTGGGCACCCTGTGCCAGTGCCTCAGCACCCTCACAGGGAAGAGCTTCTTCCTAATGCCTCATCTACATCTACTCTCTTTCAGTTTAAAGCCATTTCCCCTTGTCCTATCACTACATGCCCTGTGAGAATTCCCTCTCCAGATTTCTTGTTAGCCCCTTTAAGTACTGGAAATATATATGTGGATCTCTATATAGACATACATAGAGAGATACATGTCTCTCTGGGTCTGTTCTTTAGCTCTCAGAATTATTAGCCTGACACCTTTCAATAATGTTGAATTCCCTAGAGAAGAAATTCTTCAGGAGATTTATTGGAAAAGAGGCAATGTCAATTGCATATAATTTAAGATATTAATGAAAATGCTTTTGCAGCTATGTCTAGAGATATGAGTCAAAAATCAACAATACACAGAGGGGATTCAACCAGGGCTGTGTTTCAAATCTTACAACTCTATTGCGGGTGAACCTTCCAAGAAATCATGATTTTGCCAGTTACAAAGATCAGCATTTCTGCAGTTGAGGAGCTCTTTTGCTAACCAAATGACTATTTGTGCTTCCAAGTCACCTCCAGACAAACTGTACAAGGCAATAACCCCAGCTTTATAAGCTGAGATCCCAGTGTGATGTATATTTACAAGTGTTTTTATATATTATATACATAAGACCTTGGGGACATCCCAACTCCTGAGTTACTGCTTTTTACTCCAAATAATTTCTCTTTCAGTGCAATAGAAATTCTTACAGCCACCACTGCTGTTGATGCACCCAGTGATTTGGAATGTTATTTTGGGTGACAAATTCTGTCAGTATTATTAGTGATAAAATTGGTGGGAATGCTCATGAGATAGTAGGTCACTCTCTGTTGATGGTTATGAAGGTGATGCTAGACCCTCAGCATGTGTGAATTGGCAGCATGTTTATTGATCTCAATGGTCCAACACTAATTTAAACCTGATAAAGTAAAAAGTCAACGTGAAAAATGAAAATTAATAAACTCAAGAATGGCCAAATCTTACCAAATGGTCTCCAGAAAGGACAGAATTTGTGCATCCTGCCACCCCAGGTTGAGATATGCCTTTTTGTGAATATATATCTGAATATAAAATGTACCTATGACCATAGATCTTGACTTAAACTCTGCCTGTTTTAATATGAAAAGTTATATTTTAGTTTCCTATAATGCTGTATATAGTAATGGTAGCCGTTTCCAGTATCAAACATAAACAATGTAATTCCAAGTAATAGACTTAATTGTACAATTGTGACAATGTCAGAATCTCCTAAGAACCATATCTTACAATTGGTATGTAAGCACACGTCATTTAAATTCTTACTACTTACAATAAACTCAGTGGTGTGTTCACTGATGCCTGAATCTTATTTATTATAGTTCTGAAAAGTTCATTGGGATAATTGTTGGCAATGAAATGAACTTAATGGCCTAGTGCTGCACCAACGTTGGTTAGGTGGAATTTCTTCTGATGTTAAAATAATGTCATTCATAGCATTTGGTAATAGCTCAGTTATCTCTCCAGGAGGGATTTGGTGGTCTCACTCTTGTGGGCAAGTAAAACAAGGCCCATCAATAACAGTAAAGGCTGAGCCAGTCACCACTGAAGTCTGCAGAAGAACTTCAGCAGGGGTTGGATGAAGAGTCTGGGAATGCTGTTTTCCTGCTTGGCAGAGACATGCAATGACATGGGCTATAGAGATGCTCTGTCAGGTGGAACATGAGCTCTCTTATGTCATTCCAGGCATTTAGGGAAATGGGTGCTCAAGGAAAAAAATCCTAAACCAGACTTTTATTTGCCAGGGGATGATTCGAGAAACTGATTCTAAGGCACGTGGTTTTCAGAAAGCCTTTCTAAGCAGCATTGCTTCTATTGGAGGCCCACAGACAGTAAACATTTTACTTCAAACAAAGAAGATATACAGATAAAACAAAAGTAAAATCATTTATGCATTCAGGAATTAATTACTGACCAGTAACTGATGTGTGTAAGTTCTGGACATTCTTTGCAATGTAAAGGGAAATCAAGGGAAATGTTAATGGGAAGTGTGCTGACTCTTATTCTTCTGAAGCAGATGAAAGTGTGTAAGACAAATACATCTACAAAAGTATCTTCTTTAATGCATGTAAGTATGGCACAGCCAACAACCACAGCAGGCAGTTCTTTGCTCCAAAAAGCAAAGAAAATAATGTGATGAATTTGATTGAATGCAGTGGCCCCCAAGAATTAATATCTTGCGTATTCAGAGTTGCTGCTTTTTTATGTACTTTCATCTGTTTCATCTTTTAAAAGTCCACTAAGTGTCTGTTTCCTTAGAGCTGTCCACACTTGGCAACCAGTTAGACCAGTGAGGAACAAATACATTTGCCTTAATAAACTTATACACTGATGGATGAGAAAGTATATTGACTGGAGAGTTCTCTGATCAAAGCCAGCCAATGTATTAGATGCACATTGCGGGGTGGGGAAGTACCGAGTACAGGATGAAGCAGTTTGGTACTAAACAAGTTCTTGCTATGTCACATTTTGTTCTTTCTGCTTTAGAATATAAATACATCTCTTTTTCCCCCTTTTATACATTGTTAACAGATTTTTCCATATGAAATACTCATGGTGACCAACAGAGGGCGAAATAAAATACTAAAAGATGTAGACAGAACCAGGCTCGAGGTAAGAGAAGCAAGTTCCTAAATCCCCTTTCCTGCTG
>NW_009943767.1:43618-45303 GCF_000696875.1 Nestor notabilis
AGTTGGAGTATTTCTCATCACTGAGCATGGAAAGAGGAGCCAGAGAGAGGGAGGAAGCAGCTGCATCTCCATGAACAGTGCTGGGCCAGGAGTCCCACATCTTTGGCTCCCTGCTCATGGACTGAGCTAGTCACAACCCCCCTGTGTTTTCAGGCAGTTATTTACATACTTGTAAATTGGTAAAAAGCCCAAAATTGATGTTTTGTAGTCATAGGATTCATACTGGAATGGAGCAATACCTTGTTTGATCTTGGATCATCTCTCAGCTAAGAGTCAGCCTCAGCTATCCTTGAGGATCAAAAGTCTAACTTTCTTTAACTCACCCATGAGTCCTGTGGTTAGTTAGACTGGCTGATATCCAAAAAATATGAGGATTCAAATCTCTGCCAACAAGTAAAAACTGTTTACAACTTCACGGATTAGAAAGATTCAGGCAGCCCAGTGTAAGGCTGGGGATGCTGAAGTCATTTGTAGTTAGTTAATTTTCTGTGAAGATGAATGGAAGGAGCCACAAAAAATTTGGGTAAGTAGCCATTTACGCACATTTTGAGACTAGTAGATACATGATCACTATCAGATTTCCATACTGTATTACATTAGTGCCAAAGACACTTCTCCTATTCAGTGCACTCTAAAGTGGCTGAACAAGAAGGAACTTGTGCACAAGACAGCACCAAGAAATATTTCACTGGCAGTAGAAAAATGTGCTGTACAGCTAGTCTAACCAAACATCTTCCCTCTCATAACTTTGAATGTGGCATGTCAACCTGCAGCCCTTCTGCAAAGCTCTCCTGAAACCCAGTGTGTGTTTGAGCCTCCCCATGTAAGCTGAGGTGACAGCTAAAGCCTGGGACAAGGGCATGCAGGAGCTGGTTTTGTTCTCTGGTCTGTCACTGCTGGTTGGGTGACTTCAGAAGAATTTTGTCTCTTGCTTATCCAGCAGCTGAAATAGTTCTCTTGAAATCCTTTTGTAAACTTCTCAGATTTAACCAATTGCAAAATTACATTGATTGATTGAGCACTTGAGTTCATGAGGACCTGGAAGCCAAAGCATTGTTATTTCCTGAAATGGCTCTTACTCAGTGGCACGAAAGCCCTAAGGCATTCCTATCTCCTCCTGTGTCTCTCTGGCTTTGACTGACCATTGCCTTTTCTCCTCTTTTTTTGTCTCTTTTTGTTTTCTATTTTAAAGCGTCACTTAGCTCCTGAAGTTTTCCAAGAAATATTTGGCATGACGATACAGGAGTTTGACAAGTTACCTCTCTGGAGACGCAACGACATGAAGAAAAAAGCAAAACTCTTTTAATCTCCCCTTAAACAAACCGACAGAACGATGATGCAGAGGATATTGTATCATACAGTCCACACTATTTGGAAGCAACTACTTACCCACCAAAAAAGGGAAAATCACATAGCAGCACCTCTGTGCACAGCAATTGAACAAGATGAACATTTGCCCTCCTGGAACACAGGGCTCAGAAACAACAATGACAGTTTGAGGTGTCGACCTGTTACATGGTATTATCCAAGATAGGAAACTGTTTTGTTCTTCTCCCTCAATGATATTCCCTTTACTTTTCTCCACAATACGATGGACTTTATCGCTAGAGCCAGGAAGTGCCCTTAGGATGCCTTGTAGACTAAAGTAGTTGTAACCACTCCAAGAACTGGAAAAGAATATATAT
>NW_009943768.1:0-3801 GCF_000696875.1 Nestor notabilis
GGCCCGGGCAACCCTCCCGCTCTCGGTGCTCGGGTCGTCGTTGATGCGAGCGTCACAGCGCCGCCTGCGCCAGGCGCCTTTGCTTGTTGACATGGAGCCGGGGGGAGCTGGGCAAACGCGCTGTGGAGCGCCAAGTAGACGATGCCCCTTGGGTTTTCTCTGCCGGCTCTGCTGACAGTGCCAGCAGGATCTGGCAGATTAGACAGGACTGTCTGTCTGTCTTTTCAAGGCTCTGTCCTTACTCCGTTTCCGTAGCTATAGCTTCAACCAGAATTGTCAGTGCTAAAGTAAGGCTCCTGGCTTGGCCGGCACTTCAGCCGCCGATGTGTATAAACTTACTTTACAGCATATTTCTTTTTAGAAATATAATTTAAAAAATTGGCAGAAAATAACATATTTGTTATCTGCTCAGCCATTTAACTCTTCACATTCTTTTATATTGTTTAATCCAACCCACCCACTTTGTTAATTGGTTGCTACCCTTTATTTTTGCCCCTCCTAGTTGAAGAGTAAAAGGTAGTGCAACAGCATTTACTGCTGTGAATATACACTCAGACAATCACTTTGCAAAATAGCTAATGGTTCACCCAAGGTAGAGAGTATGGCTCTGCTTCTGCTCCCTATTGCAACGTTAGTGCTGCCGGCCCCATAAAGGGCAGTGATCTACCCAATAATTCTTTAAAATGTATAAAACCAGATTGCAGGGAAGGGAGGAAATGACTCTGGGACGTCCTAGGAAGCCCTGGAAAGACCTACAGACAAAAAGCAAGGAAAGTCTGGAATGAACTATAAGAAAAGATAAAGCTCATAAAACAATTAAAATGGGGAAAGCACAGAATCGTCTCTCAAGTGCCATGGAGGCCTCTTGTGTTTGAATACCTCATTAAGCAGCTGCATGGGAATTGAGCACCTAAATACCCTAAAATCTGGCCCCAGATAACTGAGATTTTAAGCTGTCTGGAAAGGGAAGTGTTCTTCTGTTTCAGGATATGAAAATATGGGATGAGCAGTTACTTTCCACTCCATGTATTTAAAATTTGTCTCATCAATCATAAGCCTAGGAAATAATAGTAAATATGTAAATTCTGTATGTCAGAAATACAAAATGAGAAGGAATACTAGAGGTCATACCTTATGAATTAAATATCTTGTAAATGGAGGTCATAGCCTGCAAAGTGTTTGGCTGTAAGCATGTGTGAAGCTCTGTGGGACTATCCCTGAGCTGGTTCAGATGGGTGCACGTGTGTCCTGTGCTTGATCAAGGTACAACCTAGTTCAGCCTGGAGGAGCTCACAGGCTGGGGCAAAAACTTTCAAGCTGGACAGCAATACTCTTACCTGATGGAGATAGTTCAAACTTCTGCTCCTTTAAAAAGACAAACCCAACCCTTTTCATTCAGTTCTAGGTACAAGAAATCTGGAGTTTTAGGAGAAAACTGCTTTTGGTGTATGATGCTGAACTGAATTAGGAAATGGAGGAGAAGCAATTGAAAGGTACAATTTGGAGTTAATACTAAAAAATTTCAGCATATTATGAGTAGCTAAAAATAGGAATTTAAAAACTGCTGTGCCCTCTCAGCCATGCCATCAATGTTGCTACCATGACACTGTAGTAATTTATTGTTGCAGAACAGTCCATCCTAGAACACTCTAAATATTTTAAGGAATTTCAGTTACATATTGCGAGGGAACATCTTTAAAAGCATTTGAGTTTGCTAGTTTTAGGGACCTTAGAGGAATCCATATGCAGAAAAGCAAACAAAACCAGTGAGAAATGTACACTGTTTAATTAAAATATTGGGTTTTGGCACATTCTTTTTCTTGCTAACCATGATTTATTAAGGAAAAAAGCCCTGCGTAGAATCCTGCAAGCGTACAGATAGATTTTTTTATTTCCTTTTTTAATTCTGAGGTTTGTTCCAATGAATTGTATTATCACTAGGAAAAAAAATAAAAATCATAGATATGGGTTTGGGGTGGGGTTTTTTTATTCTTTTCATGTTAATAATTTATGGACTGTTTTGGATTGTTTATGTGATCAAAATCTAAATGCTCATTGTCCTGAGAAATGTTGGCTTCGTTATGAAGTAACAGATTCAGTCTCTTCATCTCAGTAATCAGTTGTTCTGAGAGGTGATGTTCCATTACTGTGGATGCCGGCAGGCAGGAGAGCTGCTCAATGAGCAGTATGACCACCTTTGCTGCCAGCCGCAACTCGCTGGCTCTCAAGTTTTATATGGAAACACACAGGTTGCAACTAAGAGGTGTAGTTTCCAGGTTGTTGCAACAACAGAGTTGGTACTTTCAATGCAACACAACTATCCTCTTTGCACTCTGTGTGAATCTTTAGTGATTTCAAAAAGTATGCTTAAGAAGGGGAGGAAGGCTTGGATGATTCAGTAAAATTGTTAAGGGCCTTTTGTATCTCATTTATGGGTGGCAGTCCTGTACCACCTGTCTCTGCAGTGCGATGCAAAGTACATCACAGTAAAGCAGTGCAATGTAAAGCACACTTCAAAAATTCAGTCTCGGAGGCAGTAAATAGAGTTTTGTTTTCTAACTGGCTTTAGCTGGGAGCCAAACTTTTCCTGATTTCTGTACGACTTTGGCTTCTGGACTACTGTAACATTCTCAGCTTCATTTTGACTTTGGACTCTGCTTTTGTCTGCTTTGTGAAGCTGCACAAGATAAGTGATACATCTCAATCTTTAGAAATAAATGTTTGCTTCCTTTTGAAGTCCAAACTGAGCCCACTGCTGTTACATTGAAGTTAAAAGGAGTTGAGAGGAGGGTAAGCCTACTACCGTGATGATAGGTAATGGAGGGCTTTTGGGGAATAATGCAGATACCTTGGTGCATCAGGAAAAACGTGCTCATTCCTTGTTGGTTTCTCTCTTATCAGGAAACAGTGCAGGGTGCAGGGAAGGAGGGAAGATCCTGGGCACACTTCTGAGCCTTGTGGACTTGACTTGACCGTGCAGCTCAGTGAAGTTCTCCATCTCTGCTTGCACCAGTCTAACTTCTCCCACTGGGTACACCAAGGGATATATGCTGCAGGAGCTGAGGAGTAGCTGTGTCTACCTCTTACATAGGTATGATCAGTATTAAAAATATGTTCCAAGTATTGCTCTCAATGATGCCAGTGTTCTCCTAAAATCAACCAAAAAAGAAAATGTAGCTGAAAGCAGAGCGTGGCTATTTTTATGTTCTCTTGTATCTGTGGTCTCAGTGGTGGGACCTGATGCTATCAGTGCCTTAACTCTGAGCACCTATGTCTCAGCAGTTTCCCAACTCACCAGCCTGGATCAGGCTGTATGATACTAAATAATTCTAAAGAGGGCTAAGTGGGTTCTGGGTATGATGTTATTAGTACTGAGGTAACTAGGGGACACACCTGAAGGATTTGAAATTGCTAGCTCAGTTATGACCACAGGGAACTCTGGCTTATTCTTACTTAAATACAGTCATTCTAAGTTCCCTTGACTGAAACTAAACTGCAGAATATTTACCTGCCTGATTGTTGTTTGTAAACCTAGGCTTCCCCCTCCCCTTCGGAATCTTCCTTGGATGCTGGGAGGGAAAAATAGCATACAAGAAAGTGGCTGTAAATCATTTCTTTCCTGTTCTGCCTCCCTGTGTAGAGCTTTTTGTGGCACTCAGAGGTGCAGTAGGGCTTGAACAGCCCAGACAATGTGCCAAGGCTTATTCCTGTAGGACATCACTAGAAATCCCTGCTCGTAAACCCTGCCTGCAGAGCTGTAACCGGAGAGAGAAAGAGAAAGAAGGAAAGAGAAAGGGAAAG
>NW_009943768.1:3832-12281 GCF_000696875.1 Nestor notabilis
GGGCGGATACAGAGGTGTGATTAAGCTCTTCCAGAGAAGGCATAGAGGGAAAACAGAGAAAAAATAGTGGAGAGATTGAGGAAGCGGGAAACAACAGCATTCAAGGGCCAGGCTGAAGAGAAAGGGGCTGTCAACAGAGAGTAAAGGAAAAAAAGGTAATCGCAGTCCTGGGGTAACATGTTAAGATGAAAAGCTGGGCCACTCACAACCAACCTGTATGGAAAGTCCAAGAGCTGGCTGTGAATTGGCATGCAGAGGCTGTGAGAAAAAGGGAGAGGTGCAAGAAAGAGGTTGGCTGTCAGAGCAAGAAAATACGCTGCACTTTGTGAAGGATTGAGAATCGTTTAGCTGGGAAGGTCTGTTTGGTTGTGACAAAATGCTCAGAAATCTACAGGGAGAGATGGAAAGGGCCTTTTGCAAAGAAGCAGTATGAAGAGCTTTGCATAGTGATAATTTTTAACAAGGTAAAAAGGGCAGCGGTTTCATTAAAAACTGCTGGCTGCTTAGCACGGTCAAATCTCAGACCAGATACCTGGGTATCTAAACATGGATTTAAGGGTACAACTTTACACATGTGAAAGAACAAGAAGTGAAGCAGTGGCTTGATTTACCTTCTTTGCTGGTGTAGATGTCTGGAAACCAGAAGCACAGATTACTGCTGTTGTAATAGATTGTTAACAAAACAGTTTTTCATTCTTAAAAACAGGAGACTCTGAGATAGTGGAAAGAGAAGCCAGTGGAGCTCTTGCAAACCTGTCTAGCATGGAATCTGCCTGGATCTTTTTAGTTAGGAATCAGCTTCATCTTGATTTCTAATGAATGATCTGAAACTGTTGCCCATTTGCGAGAAGCATTTGTATACTGCTAATATTCTCATCTTTGTTACCTTGTTAGTCTTGTAATTTACTTCTGCATTTAGCTAGTTTTCCTCAGATATGCATAGTCTAAAATGGAACACGAATTCTATACCACCTATGGTGTTAAATACCAATTTTAATGCAGGATTTTATTGTATTTTGCTATGACTGAACAGAAACTTAAGAATTGAGGCAGCGTTAAGAGATTCTTGAAAACTTCAACCACTCACCTTGTTCTGACCTCCGACATCATGAAAAATTGGAAGTGGGATGACTGGGCCTGATTAAGGCAGTTTGAGGGCTGACATTCTTCCCGTCTTCACTTCATCACAACTTGGATAAACTCTCAAAAGAGTGAAAGAGTGGCAGCTGAATTTTCAGGTTCTGATGACCTAAAAAACTACTTTAAAGACATAAGGAAACATAAAGGATTGAAATATATGTCTGTAAACATCCAGAGACTCATTATGTTGTCTTTTCTGAGGTAGATTCAGGTTCTGATATTCACATTTGTGAATAGCCCATTTCAGTGACATTGATGGGACAAGATCCCTATGGGTATAATTCCTATCACTTTACTAACATCAGTGCAAGTTATCATCTCAATGAAGATTTGAACTTCCTTGATGAATTTTGTGAGGTTTGTGTTCTACAGATGGAACAAGATGTGGCTGTTGTCACCAAATGGACATATACCAGAAGCTGATGGCAAGTACTGTCATGCTGTCTGAGCAGAGATGAGGCTCCAGAATGCAGGCAGAGTAGTCCTTGACCAAGCAGCAAGGAACCTGTGAGTCATCCTGTGTGGCGGGGAGTGGGAAGGAAGGTTGTGAAAGAACATCACAGAACAGCAGCTAAGGACTCCCAGGGAACAGGTACTCTGGAAAAGCACTGAATGCCCTAAAGCAGTTTAGCAAACACCTTTTTATGAAGTTGAATGGAGCTTCCAAGAGGGAGCACGAGCAACAGGCTTTATTAATGCAGCTTGTTCAACAAGCTAACATTGTTTAATATGCTAAATGAAGAAGTAAGAAACTGTTACCAAACCATTGCAGAAACATGAGGAACATTGCAGTTGGAAAGCATGAAACTCTGGAACTATAATACTTGTTTTGCATGAGAGGCCGAAAGAAAGGGGAGCACTTGAAACGCTTATAGCAGGTTTAAGACTTAAGAGTTGCACAGGTAATTTGGAATCCTTCATTCAGAAATAGATGGTAATGGACATCAGAGAATCAAACTGTGAACAGGGATGTTAGAAGATCCTGAGTTAACCTTAAGAAACAGAGGGGATGCAGGGAGGCCACAGCACAGAGATAGACCAGACTGCAGGTGCTGGAAGGAAAACCAAGGTGACAATCCCCTGAACTGGGTCTGCAACAATCACAAGCTCAGGGGAGTGTAGGAGGCAGAGCAAAACTGATGACTCCAAGGGGAAATCTGCCCAGTGTACCCAGAGCTCCCTTTAAACGCTGCCCCGGCACACTGCGTTATCTGCATGTGATGGCTTTCAGCAGGCTGTGTGAAATGATTTAGTAGCCTTAGCTGAGTCCCACCACAGAAATGCCAAGCTTCTTAAGCTGCTTAACAGGCTTGGTGAAGAGGATAATGATTAACCGTTTATTAAAGTCAGCCCCTTCAGGTCAGGATGAGGGATATTGGTAGTGAGAAAGCCTGCACGGTTCTTCCTTTCCCAGTGCCTTTTATGCAGATAGGGGACTTCAGCCTTCAGGGATACAGTCACTGGTATTAAATTTACTTAAAAGTATGAAGTGGCTTCATTTCTGTTCTGAATACCACTGTGGGCCATTGTAAACTTCCCCTGTGCAGTTTTGAATCTCCTTAAAAGCAGACATGCACTGGTTTCTAAGAACAGCTCTACAGAGAGCATGCAGTGTACATGTCAACTTAATTAAATGAATTTGTTTAAAATAAGATCGATGGTGTGTGAAATTATGTAATTATTCCATAAATACACTTTGTTAATTAATTAATATTTTAATTAAAGGGTAATTGGAAACCCTTTGCATTACTACCTTTTTTTGAAGGACATGAATGTGTCTTTACTTCATACTCACTGATCAGACCAAAAAAAAATTGTTAAAAAAGATATTATACTAGGAGCCCAGGAGATTAAATAAATTAATAAATAAATTCAAAAAGCACAGATGACAGCTATGTCCCAGTTTGCCACAGGAAGGAATTTGACTGCCCTTTAAAATCTTCCTTCTCAATCAGCCTTTGGTTTTTCTAATATCCTTCACGTCTCTTATTCTGGGAGAGTGATTGTCTCTCTGGAAGCTTTGCCTTGAAATGTCTCCCTGGAAAAAGAACTTGGAACAAAGTGCTGCGGACTAGTTGTTGGTTGAGAAGAGGTGGTATTAGCAGTTTGTGAGAGCTAGACATAAATCCCTCTTTCCCCCTCATAATAATTTCCCTCCAGTATCTTTTAGTTTACCTGTTTATTTTGAAGACTAGCCATATTAACAAACCGAGACTCCCTATTACTCACTGCCAGAATGGCACTCCAATCCCCAGACTGCTTTTTGTAACTGCTGGTGTGGAATAAATGAAAAGAAATGACTGGAAACCGAGAAAAGAGAGAAATGACTGTGGCCCTTATCTTGCCCCTGGAAATTCATATATAGTTCACACTGAAGCCAATAGGATAGGAAGGGCAAATTTGAGTCCTGTCTGTGGAAAATTAGCAAGAACTCCCAGATTAAGGCCCTGATTTTGCAGACTTGCACAGTTAAATGTGAATGCCCCCCATGAAGGCAATGGACAGCGTGCTGTTTGCAGGTCTAAAGTAAATTCATGCTTTTGTTTGCAGCTTTGCGGCATAGGTACATATGAACCAGGAAATTCTGGACAGTAGATAGTTGCCCTGCATGTTTTGATCTTCTGCTTCTACAGCAAAATTAAACAGATGACTTTCTCTTCCGCAACTGTTCTGCAACTGCTTGCTATTCCTGAATGCATTAAGAGCTGGTAAGCATTGTTTGACTGTGACTGATCTAAAATGTCAGTGCTCTTGAATTTCTAACCTGTCCTGTAGTACTATACCCAGTGTAGACCTCGAAGGTCCTAAGAGCAATCATAGTTCATTGCAGTGACAGCATTTTAGTGTGTGACGTAAGAGGATTATATGAGGCTAGCACAGAAAGAACAAGGAGCACCGTAACTAGCATAAGGACAAGTAAAAGCTTAGTCAGTCAGGAGTAGATTACAGCACATCTAAGACAGGCAAAGGACCCAGTGTGCATATATATGCACAGAAAATGTTACACAGATGCAGTGATTTACAGAAAACATTTTGCCAGGGAATATTTTAAAAACAAAATCTGATTTGAGATTTAAAATATTTTTTTCATTCCTAATTACAAAACTGAGTTCACTGTGTTGTATCTTCATAGAAAGCTACTCTGATTTGTCTTTAAATTCAACAGTGAATCACAAGCCATGCCTTACTTATTCGTGTGTGAGATGTCAGGTGCCTGAGAACTTACATCACATGCCATGCCAATGCATGTAATTTTTAAACCTGCCCTTGACAGTTGAACAATTCAGCAACCTGGACGCAAGCTGCAAGGATCAAAAAGTAGGACAAAAATTACAACTGTTTATACAGCTTTGCACAATGCCATGGCAATGCTTTTTGCAAGAAGAAATACTTACTGAGAGTAAACACAGTTTAGAATGAGACTTAATGTCTGCGTCTTCTCTGTGGGGATCCACACACAGAACACTGGGTTTAATGCTGCTTGAAAAGCCTGAGCTTTTACCTTGGTGAGTCCTCTGTTTTTCAAAGGTACAGGAACAATTGGGGTAAGAAAAAGTATCCGTGATGTGACGAAAAACTTGAATAGGCAAAAGGGAAATTATTCTATGTGATGTTTCTGGGGTTTTTTGCTGTACTGCAGGTTGTTTGACAAGGATGATACCAATTACTGCCTGTGATAGCATAGTTTATGATACTGACATCTGTCCAGCAGAAATTGGCTGGAAAACATTAAACTTATTTGGCAGATGTCACTGAATAACCATTAGGTGGTGATAACTTTCAGTTGCCCGGTGGGGAGAGGTTCTAGCCTATTAAATGGATGAAAAGTTTCTGAACTTCAAAAATATTGCAGTGTGAATTTTCACTTGAGACACCAGGCTGAGAGTTTGCAATCCATCTTTCACCTCCTCGCAAAGCGTAAGAGCAGAAGGAATGGTCTTTTCAGCAAGGTTGGAGAAAGTCTGAAATATTTGTAGGGATCTGTGTCCTGACTGGATTTACAGGTCCAAATTTATCTTGGGGCTAAGTCCACTGGCATTTCTGTAGTTGTGCCTGTTTAACTCCAGGCTGAATTTGCACCATCAGAAAACTGATCATTCTGGCAGGGACAATTTATTGCATTCAGGAACTACCTAAATGTTGAGGTGATTTTAGTCAATATCTGTTTCACATCTTTTTATATCATCTACAAACATTCAGACTTGCAAAACTGAGGTTACAAACCTCCATCTATAGGAAGTCACCCAAATAAATGGCTTGATTTTTCTCCTCCGAGGAGTGCTGTAAAAAGATAGGGCTCAGGGAAAATTGTAGCCACACAAGAGCTCTGATCATTGACCTTCCCATTTAGGTGAATAAAAATGAAGTTAAGTCACACTGGACATCCATGTGGCTTGAATTTAGAGATCTGAGTATGTCCTCAGTTATACTGGGGACAGTATATCTCTATATGTTCTTTTTGTTTCTTTGTTTAACTCTAGAGTCATCTCCCTAAGAAAGAACCTCTCCCACCATTTCAGACAAAGCCTTAAGTTTGGAAGGGACAAGTCTAAGCAATACTCATATCAGGCCCAAGCTAAGAGATAAGCCTGAATAAATCTAAGCTGCTAAATTGTGTACTTCCAGATTCCTCAGCCCCTTCCTGACAATGATAAAGGGATTGGGATTCCTTTCTGTGTAAATCCAGGAGGACAGCTAAAGCCTGCAGGGGAAATCTTGTCCCTTCTCATACCTCAGTGTAGAATTTACACCTTCTTACACATCAGTTCTGAAATTAATCCTCTTGGTCTAACTGAATGTGAAGGAGTCTAACCTGGAATAATTTACATGATGAGGGGCTGAAAGAGATGTATAGCAAGAAAGACAGCAATCAGAAGGATGTAAGAAGATAGAAATTAAAGTAAGTGATAGCTTACTTATACCAGCTAGCTTGCTATAGGTGGAATACTTCAGATCCACTTAGATTTGTGTGTGAATTTGGTTCTTACAGTTTGAGGGAGAAAGCAAGACCAATCATTATTTCCTGTTCCCAGGGGAGAGATGTAACAATATCAACAATTTTTAATTCTTATATATGTGACTTAAGTAGGAATTATGAAATGGATATGATTCTTGTTTTATTTTCAAGCTACATACCAGGAAAACAAAGCACTCATAGATATGAATAGAAATCATTGCAGCCTGTTAAATTAGGAAACATGCTTTCAAATCTTAATATAATTTCTAGAGGAAGGAGCCTCTTGAATTGAATGGTAAAGGTCTGAAAATGGTCAGAGAGTCATAGAGCTAAGTGGGAATCCCAATTACAAATTAGCAGTAATGCAAATGTTGCTGCAGAGGGATCACTCAGCTCCTGCAGCTCAGGAGCTGTGGCTACAGCACAGGCATTAAAAACCCTCCCCTTCATTATTGTTTTTAATTATCTGCACAATGACAGAGCTGGAATACCTGCTGCACACTGAGGCCCTTTGTGCGAGCCCAGCAGCAGAGGCTGTGCAGGCCAAAGAACATGGTTTTTGCTTCTGGAGGTCTTTCAGCAGAATTTTGCTTTCATGCAGATGTTTGTCTTTCCTATTTACTCCTTATCTTCTCTGTCTATTTGCCTTTCTTCACTGAACATAAGCAACAGATACAGCCTTACTTGGTGACACCAGGGTTTGGCTATACAGCTGTGATCCTGAAGTTCTCATGTGCAACCGTACGACTCTTGCTTTCTCACAAAGAAGTGAGTGTGCAATGTGCAGGGCTGGCCTCAGAGCACAGACCTCTTGAAGCTGAACAGTGAGTGTCCGGCCTCCTCCCTCTTTCATAAGGGAGCTTGCAGGCTTGGATGGAAGAGCAAGAAGCTGACAAGCTCTTCATGAAACTTGGGAATGAGGCATTAGTCTATGCTCTGGTCTTCTCCTATAACATGTGAGATTGATGTTCAGTATGTCCTCGTTCTTGTACATCCTCCTTGTGTTTTTCCCACATGCTTAGCAGGGACAGTATACTTTCACAGGGAGGATAAAGCAACCAGGAAAACTAGGAAGAAGAGGCGAGAGTTGGCTAAGGGAGGTTCACTTTCAATCACTGAAACTAATCCCCTCTGAGAAAATCTGCCAATGTTATATTGTAGATTGTGCTTCCAGCTGGAGGCTGCAAAGTTTGAGACTTAAAATACTGCTGATGTACCTTTGACTTGGACCTACTTGATCGTGTGTTGGAGATGCTGTGCCTGTAGCACTGGGAGAATAAAAAGGAATGACTGGGTGGTCTGTGTGTCCTGGAGCAGGAGGGTCCAGGCCAGGACATGTGAATGGGTGAGCACAGGCAAAACAAATACCTGCTGCACGCAGGTGAGGGGTGATAACTGGAACCAGCCAGGAACAGGGAAGTGCAAGGAAACCTGGCCTGGGTTTTTGGTGCCTTGGCAGTGCTGAACTACTCTCAGAGGATAGGAAATGGGGAGAAAGGAGGTAGCTGAGCCCCTCTCCACAAGAGCACTTTCTTGCCCATTGAAGAGCCTTTGCCTCCAACTCAGTCATCTTATGAGGTGTCTGAGAAATGATTAATAGTAAAGGATACAGACAACAGTGCTGCTGAGGTTATCAGGGCTTGTGATAATGCAGATACTCCTTGTTCACCTTACTTGTTTTCCCGATGGCTCTGTGCCAGAGGTTCATGCGGCAGCAAATTTCTGCCTATTGTAGGCATATGAAGGATAACTTGTGTATATGAGGGCACAAGGTATACTTTTGTCAACAGAGAAGCAGGCAGACAAAAGCAAGAGTATGGCCTGGAAAAAGCTGTGTGGTGGGGATAGGGAGGAAGTAGCCAAGTTGGCTAAAGCTGGTCTGGGAATGAGAACTGACTGTACATCAGCAGAGGACCAACTCTATAAGGAGTGTGTCCATTAATTAAGGGAGGAGGAGGAGTAAAAGGAAAGGAGTGATGAGTAAAGTCATAATGACACTAAACTTCTTTTAAAATAAGGGACTAGGAAGATAGACACTTGGGAAGATAGCTCTTAGAAAGCAGAGAGGGGATAGTGGGAATAAATGCAGATCAGCTGGCCTACATCATGCATATCCACATGAAGGCAATAAAGTGATGAACTTAGTGAAGCGCTAATCGCTGTTTCTCAGAAATCACTGAGAGCTCAGCAGCTCCAGAGAGCAGGGAGGGGTGGGAAGAGAAGGTGGAATTCCACCGTGAGCCTGGCGGGGCTGAGCAATTAAAGCCCAGTCAATCCAGCAGCAGTCCTCTGGGAAATAATGCAGCGAGCGAACGGAGGAAAGAAAAATCTTTAAGGAAAGAGGAAATGATG
>NW_009943768.1:12312-42577 GCF_000696875.1 Nestor notabilis
GCAGCCTTGTGCAGCTCTCCTCAGGGTGATAGGAGTGGTGCAAAGTGAATTCCTGAAAGTCAAGATTTGAGCCCTGGGCTGTGATTTGGGGCTCTGTGTTGTGCTCCAGGCAATTACAAAGTGCAGTGTATGAGGAAGGTTTGCATGGGTATAGCTGCAAGGCATGGCTAGTGTTTGTGGCGAGAAAGGAATCCTGCGGAGTATGGGGGGCAAATTCTACTTTAAGTGTTAATAATATGTTTAAATATTAATAGTAATAAATATTACAATAATATATATTGTATAAAACCATACCAGTAGCACTGTGCCATTTAGGATCTAGATGCATACAGGAAAAAGGGAACAGAATTCAGGGGACAAAGTAAGTGGTAAAGGTTTGAAATGTATTTTAATTTCCTACTGTAGCTAGCCCATTTTTCAGATATTTTCCTGATGTTATTTCATATCAAAACATCTGCTTTACACAGCAAGGGCTAGGTTTTCAATTAGTCGTTCTCTAAGTAACCCAAGGGTCTGCCCTGAACCTTAGAAACATTCCCGGATTAGACACTGCCAAAATCCGGGATGGCTGCAGAGCATTTAGGCTTTGTCAGGGCTTTGCCACAATCGTTTTATTGAAATAGTGAATTCAGGTTATCTATGACTGAGGATACATTCATAGTTAGATCTAGACAATGGTAAGAATTGGATATGGCTGGAAATAGGCGTCCTCTTTGGTCAGGTTTGATTTTAAGCTGGATCAGGTTTTGGGTCAGGATTTGGAGGGGTTTTTTGTGCTATTGCATGGCTGCTGCTCCCAGCAGGAGGGGACGAGTGGGAACAAAGACCTTGGAGGAGGCAGGGTGCTATTGCTCGGGTGGCAGCAGCAAGGCCCCCTGTCAGCGTAAGGTGATGGTGTAGTTATGAGCCTGGTTACCATTGTGTGTAAGTGCTTTCAGGTTTCATTGTGCTGATGAGTCAGACAGGCCAGACAACAATTTTGGTTTGCAGGGAAAAGGGAAGGGAAGCTCAGATTTTTTTAGAGTTGGTTTTGAGTTTCTTTCTTTTTGTTTCTTATTTTTGTCCATTAATGTGTCTCTGAATGGCTGCAATTCAAATACAACAAAGGAAGAAATACCGAGAAATACACTGGATAGCTGGAAAATAAGAGTAGGAAAAGTAACAAAAAATTAGAATCTGTTTGGAAAAAGAATGCAAAATAGTTGATGTGAGGACAGAATGCTTGGGAAAAGAGGAAAGGCACAGAGAGCTTGGAGATTTCTAGCAGGTGTTGAGCCTGATGCACACATCCTTTGCACAACAGTGAGTGGCTAAGCAGGGAGAATACAAAGAAGCATGACTGACATAAGCACAGTCACCATGCCAATGAGCACAAGTGCCTGTATATATTAATAGGCCAGAGGGAAGCTGTGAATGCAACAAGCGCGCTAGCTGCTGAAGGTGAGCTCTACCATCAGCAATATGTGGACACAGGGTGAGAATTTGACATCTGATTGCTCTGCGTGCTCTCTCTGGGGGAAAAATGGCTGCTCAGGCATCTTGGAAATGTGCCTCCCAAAGACAGCCCAGGTACTCTAAGATTGGAGCAGGGGATGGTGGTGGTGGTGGTAGGACTAGGTGATGTGTGGCTAACATTGCAAAAATACCCAGAGCTCCTGAGCCTCTGCAGCAGCTGGGGGATGGATGTTAGAGCATATGCTCAGGATGGCCTTCATTGACTGGGGTTAGAGAGCAGCCTGCAGCCAGAAGCCTCCCATAGCTCCAGCTGCTGCCCAGGGCACCATGACAGGGAACCACCCCTGCTTCTGCTGAACGAACCTGGGCTGCTGTGCTCCTGGAGGGACTGAGCCCAGCCAGCCATGCTCAGCTCATATGACATGGCTCAGACTTCCAGGATTTAAACTCCCTGCTTTGTGCTTTCCCTTATTTCTAAAATGTAGGGACAGATGGGAATGCACTCCCTTTTTCCTGTCCTCATCTGAACACCCAGGTACCTTTCCCTGTTTCTCTTGCAGTGTTGCTGATCTCTTGCTGTGGATTATCCTGGCCTGTTGTGTTAATCACTGAGCACTGTAAACATGCAAATGGCCTGGGATATTTTAGCACTGGGGACAGCTATTCTCCTTGCTGATTGGCATCTGGGCCTTCACTGGCACATTGGTTTTCATCGTGTGAAGGTGAATGGATATCTAGATAAACAGTCGAGCTTTCCTAAACGTTTCAGAAGCTATTGTGTGTCTCTGTGTATGTACCCACACTCTACATGGGAGACTGCTTTGCTCACTGAATGCATATGGTTTCTGCTTTAACCACAGCTCTTCAGTTACTGCTGTAGCTCTGAATCTTTCCCTCTGCTGCTAAAGCTACCTTCTGCAGAATTTGCTCTCACTCAGGAACCGGACCCCCAGTTTTGTACTCTGTGCCTGTGCCATTTCTTTGCTTTGCAGAATATTGGCAAAGCCATTTGTTTATTGAAATTGTAGTTAAAGTGCCTCACCTAATTTCATCTTTTTATTTGGTCCTTCTACCTGACTATGGCTGCTCCTGGTTGAGAAATATCTGCCTCTTGATTTGTCCCTTCCCCAGTCTGGCTTCAGGCCCTTCTGTTCCCTTGAAAAAGGCTCTCCACTGTGTTTGCACATGCATTACGTAGCACTTGGTGGCTGGAACAAATCTGACAGATGCAAATGTGAAAACTAAGTAGTTTCTGAGGTATTTAGGGGCAAACCCAGTAACATTGTCCTCTTTTAATATTTGTGTTTTTTTGGGGAAATTCATGGTTTTGGTTACAAACACCTAAGAAGTCCTTGTCTGAATTGTCATTCCTTTTTTAGCAGGCTTCTGCAGGTCTTTGTGATTCCTATCTTCATTCTCTTTTCCTCGTAGAAATGGGTAACAAAAACTTGCAGGAATTTTATTTCTAAAACGCACTGCCAAAAAAAAAAGGTGGGATATATGATAGCATAACAGCAAGTAGTGAAGAGGGAATTTAGTAGGCTGGAGGAGTTTTCTAAAGCCCTACTCAACATTTCATTTTATGATTCTTAATGACAAATGGTGATTGTGAATATTCATGAATTTTTCCCTGGGTTAATGTCATAACCTTTTCAGTAAAAAGACTGTTTTCACCGGTAATAACTACCTTTCAGTTTATTTATGCGTGTGGTTTTTTTACAGAGATAGACCCCAAATTAACATTCAAAGTGCAAGAAAGTAATTTTGCATGTTTGTTTGATTGGGGGAGGGGAAAATATATTTTAGAAGTCTTACCATGTTGTGTCTTTATTGAGACAATGCGGTTCTTTACTTTCAAGCTCTTGGGGTTTTATTTCTCAGTATTTTTACAATGCTAGAAGAAATGTTTCAATTCAGCTTTTGAGAAGACAGAACTTAGCATGTAGTAGGAAGAATTTGTCTTTTTGAGCAAGAAGAATTCTCCTGTCTTTGTTTTTTCCCACTTATTCTAAGTATTAATCTAGTATTTTATCAGTAATTATCTTTTATTCTTTCCCCTGGTCAGTATTCCCTCTTGTCCTTTCTTTTTCATGCCTGTGATTATATTTGGTGCCTTGCAGTCATTATGTCTTACTTTGCCACACTGAAATGGATGTGCCCTTTATCTGTCCATAAGCCTAATTTATTCAAATCATTTTAAATTTGCTTGCTCTGTGCACCATTTTACACTTACGTGCTATCAGCAAAAAATTCCACTTTAAAAATTATATCCCCTGCAGGCCATTTATGTAAAAGTTGAACAAAAGTGGGTATAGTGCTGAAATTTGGGAGTATTGCCTTGTTCCTGTCCCTCTAGTCACCCTGAACCATGCTGTTTTGCTGACACTTTGTTTCTTGTCCCATGGATAATTTTGAAGCCATTTGCTATTGCACTTTTTCTATACAGTGCTTTACTGACTCCACAGATCAATCTCTTTGTGGGGTGCGACACCAGATGAATCTCTTCCATCTGGATAAATTATGCCCGTCATTTCACTTTTGCCTCTCTGCTGAGAAAAGTATTGAAAGGACTTAAAGCACATTTGACAGGCCTGATGTGAATCCAGCTGCCATTCCATCCCTGGGCTGGCTGTTTCTACATGTTGCATAACCCCATCCCATATTAATGCTTCCAATATCCGTTCTGTGGCTGCAGTTGGGATTACTGGTGAGTGGATTCCTAAATCCTCCTTTGATTTAAAAAAGGAAAAAAAAAAAGTTGTTTTTAAATATTATTATTTTTAAAAAGTAAACCTAGAGTAGCTGCTTTCTAGGCATCTCCAGATATACCTTGCTCAGGAAGCTATATTTTGCCAATTTCCCTTGCTATTTCCTTCCAACTTCGGAGATGCAGTTAATCTCAGTCTTGGGTCCTGTCAACTTTTAATAGTTCTAATTAACTAACTACCTGTCCAGATTGGATCATAAAGCCTTTTAACATTTCATTTTTTCCCCCTGAAGAAAATGAATCCTTGTTTCCGGGATGTGACCTTCAGCTTCTTCTGTAAATACTCAGGCAAAGGATATTAATTCAGGCTCAGCGCAGTATCAGTCTCATCTGTCACTGACTTCTCACTCATTCGCTTTCGAGGCCCCACTGATTCCTTTCCCGGTCCTCTGCTTTTCATATATCAGATGAAAGATGTCCATTGAATTTCTTCACATCCTTGCCATTTTTTAAAAAGTATTTGCTGCTCCAGCGTTTCCTGCCAGTGTTTATAATTGCTCCATTTTGAATGCAATGTCATCGGCAGACCTGCTAAGTAATACAATAATAATGCAATAGAGGAAACTGAAACCATTGTAGGGGCCCAAGTGGTGAACTTGTCTGGATCTGGATATATTGAAGTGGAAGTGGTTCTAGTTTTACAGTGTGTGGTGTGAGACCAGAATCTGGCCTTGCATGTGTAATAGCTCATAAATTACCTGAGGCTTTTTAGCAGGGCATAGCAGCAATGCTGCCTGGTGTTAAGACCTCTAAACAATATTTTGTAGGGCATTCACAAGGAACCCGAAACTTGCCAGAACACCTTTTGGAGGAAAGCTTATATTTCTTCAGGAAAAAAAATAATAATCTGACCTGGTTCTGAAATGAATCCCTTTCTCTTCCTAGAAGGTTATTACTGCTGTACGTCTATGCTAGATTTTTTGTGGCACCTCTAAGTTTTTGTGTTTGATTATATGACTGTGTTTAATTTACTGTGTCATGCTCCATCCAACTGTTGTTACAAGCTTGAGTCCCCATCTGATAAACTTCTGCATTCTACGCATGAAGATGTTACACTGCAGAGACCTACTGTAAGGCGCTCTCTATATAGGGAGCGTATGGATGGAGTTACCTTTGGAGGGATGTTTATGGTGTGCAAGTGAAGTGCCTCCTGTCAGCTCTGTGACCCAGAAAGCACCTCTGAGAGGTAACTAAAACACAAACAGGCCCCCAAGCCTGCAGACATTGCTTGCCTGTTTTTGCAGATTATTGAGCCAATCATGAGAGGGCAGAGGTGATGTAAAACTACCATACTTTATCTATGAGGTCTCTGTAAGCCTGCTTCAAAGACGGTCTGTACACAGATTGCCAGCTGCCTGCAGAGCACACACTGCCTGCACCACACTGGAGCAGAGCTGTGTAGGTGTGGGTGAGAGGTTTCAAGGGCCCAGCTATTGTTCCAGCACAGACCCGTAGGCACGCAGCTTGTATCTCTGTGCTCCCATTTGGAGGGTATATTGACCTTTTAGCTGGAGTAAAGAATGTTGCTGCAGAAGCTGGTTTAGCTTAGCAGTCACTGCTCCTTCTACCTTTTCTTTTTTTTTTCCTCATACTTTAATGTCTTAAATCGTATCCTCTGTGTTGCTTAATACCATATCTGGCAGTCTTCCCTTCCTTGCCAGTTTAGGTACACATTAAATTAGAAAGCAGTCCTGTACCAGATCAAGCTTTGCTTCCTCCGCTTAACGTAATCCACTCTGAGGTCTAGATAATTAAACTCTCTCACTACTGCTGCCATGGTCTTTTATGTTTTTCTCCATATATACTGTCCTTCATACCTCCTTCCTGGTCAGGCTATGCACAACGAGTTCCTTTTAGTACATCTCCAGTGTAAAATCTGTATCACTCTGCTACAGCCTAGTTTATTCCAGGCTTTGTTTTCAAGATGGGCCAGATTCTCTTTCGGAAACGTGACTAAGACTCTGCAGCTGTGTTCCTGCCTGCTTCTGTTAAGCAACCATTTAGATACATTAGGGGTTACCACAGGAGAGGTTGGATTCAGTGAAGATCAAGACAGTATGCAGAAAGTGGCCCATGGAGCTTGTCCTCTTCTCCTCCTCCTCTTCCACTTCCCAACTTCACTTCTGATCCCAAAAGACCCTGCAGCTAGGATGTTTTAGAAGGAGCAGCCTAAGTTTGAGCTCAACCTTAGGCTCAGGCTGAAAGGCAGCTCTTTTGGGTTTTTTTAAGTATCGGATTGTCAGGTGAAAGGCTCTGAACCAAACCAGTGCTCCCTCATGTGACACTGGTTGAGCAATGTCAGCAGCAAAGCAGAAGGGGATAGGGGGACAGAGAGTGGTCCATACTATTTAAATGGCTGTCACTTTTAAGTAACATCCATAAAGAAAAATTTGAATATTGTGGAGTCAGGCTGTAGACATTCATCTGTGTAGAGCCATCCTTTCATCTGTTTCAAGTCCTGGTAAATAGTCGTCTCACAGTATGTCCTAAAGACATTTAGAACAATTTGTGAGGATGAGTGCACTCTATTAGAAGGCTCAAGAAGTGAAAAAGGAAAGAAGGAAAAACCAGAAATATTTTGCTGATTCGTTGTGTGCAAAGCATGCTTTGCTCTAGCCAAGTCTTTTTCAACTTAAATTCAAAATTGTTCCGATTTAATTTCAAAATAGAAATAAGATGTTGTACTACTGCACACAGTTGTTTTTCCAGCTAAGCTTTTTTAGTGAGCAAAAGTGTAAATAATGTAAAATGTGATGTCACTTGAGGGAAAAATAATTGCTGATGCTCTTTGTCATGTTCTATAGTGGAAATAGCACCAAACAGCATTAGAGATTTAAATACATTGGTATGTCTCTGGACATGACTTGCTTCCAACTTATTCTGAAAAAGAAACACAGAAATTTTTATTTCAGTTGGTTTTAATTTTGCTGTCTATGAATAAGGCTTTTTGTCACCCAGTGTAGGTGGGTTTTAGTGCCTACAGGGTACTAAATATTGGTGTTTATGTTCAAGTGAAAGCATTACATGGTTGTACTTTTGTGCAGCACTTGCTGTTTCTTTCCCACATGGGAAGATGTACTGCTTCATTGGTGGTTTGGTTTACAAAGGTGGCTAGGGGCCTGTTTAAGCAATAGCAGCATTTTGCCTCAAGAACTGATACTATTTAGAGGCCAAAATAACAAGCAAAATTCCCTGGGATTTGAGCATATTGTGTTTGGTCAGGATTCTCAAGGAAGGGAGTACTTTGAATGTTGTTTGTGTAGAAATGACATTACAGGTCCTCTCTGTGCAGCTGGCTCGCACTGGAAACCTAGGTAGACAAAGCATCCACACCTCTGCCAGCCTGTTCTCCTGCCCCAGCCTTCTACCACTGCAGTCAGAAAGACTCATGAGGGTCTTGGTTGTCTTCTACTACTCAGCTCAACACTGGGGTTAGAAGAATCATTGTGTGTTCGTTTGGGGTTTTTTTCCACCTAATGGGCCTTCTCAAGGATTCCCCTGTGTCCTTCTTCCCCAGCCCGTCAAGTCATGGGCTGCATCCTTCCACCGGCTTGGATGCAGAGCTGCCTGAATACCTTTTTCTTGCTGAGCCCGTAAGTGACTGTCACTGTTACGCTTCCCAGCCCCTCTGGGAAGCTGACGAAGGTTGCTGTGCTCCTGAGACCTGAACATATAATTTACAACACGCAATTTATGTCACATCATACCTAGCTGGAGCTCTAGTTCCTGGAGTGCCCAACATATATCTACAAATAGATCATGTCATGTAAAGAATGAAGTGCAAGGTGATAGTAATTGTGGACTATATAATTAGAAAGCAAGAATCAGAATGTCTAACTAATGGCAACACCTGGAATACCTGCACAAAAAGCCAATCAAGTCAACTTGAAATCCCAGGAAGCCTATATACAGCTGTTTCTGCCCCTTTAAAACTGGCTCAGAATATTGCAAATTACACTTTGTTCACACTTCTGCTGGAGTAAACCACATAGAAATCAAGCATAAGACAATAATCTGACTTTTTAAGAAGGTCAGATCCACTTAAATGTGCAAAGTTGCACACAGTAGGTTTTTCTAAATGTAGACACCTGCCTGTAAAATCATGGTGAATCCAAGTCTAATAAAGTTTGCTTGATGTTACTGAGCCTAAAAGTACTCTGTCAGAAGTACCGGGGAAGAGGGAGAAGCAGCTTTAGGGCCACATGAAAACAAAGCCTTTCTTCTCTCCTTTTAAATATTTCTGCTGAGCCCTGATTGAACATAGGATGAAAAGCCGCCGTCTTGAGATTTGAGGAAAGCAAAGGATTTCTGTTTCCACTATTACATTGAAAAGTTCTTTACTGCATGAAAGGTCATCCCTTCTAAACTTCCTCAGACTTGTGGCTTAGGTTTTGGGGGAACACAGCTGCTGGTACCACAGAAATTTGTTGTCAGTAGGATGTGGTATCTCTGAGTAGCCCATGCGGTCAGGAACATTAGCTCTCTGTTCTTTGATCAATTTTACATTGTATCTTGGGTGAAATATTTTGAGAATGAGGTTTTGGCTTTTAAAGGTACTGTGATGGCGTGGAAGAGTGGTGTGTTTTGACCCAAACTCTCTGTTATTACATGGTAAGAATGGCAGAGTAATCATCTGAGGCAGTATACTGACGCTGGCAGTCACAGTGTCAATATGAGCAATGGGCCTTTCCAGAACCAGGCTCTAAGATTCGATGTTGCTTTTGAGCTGATATTTCTATTACCTGGATTGCCAAAAACACGCCTAACATCCATTAGAGCTTGTCATGACAATTATTTGGAGGGAAAAAATAGTAAAATCTAGAAAACATGTCAAAATACAGCATTTTACAAAGATACATAATGTTTCATGGGGGAGTGTGGGTTTCAATGAAAATTTCTCAGGAATTTTTAGGAAAAAAAGCTAAGAGAGAATTACTGTCTGGGAGATAGTGTGACCACCTGTGTGGTCACTGTGCCCTAGTGACCCCATTTACTCTGTCCAGCCTGGGTGTGGAGATGATTTGTACTGCACATCTGCCTATCTACCTGCCTCTCCCACTTTCCTCTATCAGAGGTATTTTGTTATGTGAACAGTTTACCATTCTCCAGCCCAGAAAGATACTCTACAGGCCAGTGGTTAGATTCCTGGTACCCACCATAGGGGACAGAGGGCAAACTTCCAGTAGGGATAAAGGCAGGAGAATTAATTTTAACTCACCTTTTCCACTTCTAAGCAGGCAAGTTGGCCTCCTGGCTATTAGCAGGCCTGTGGTGGATATGCCCAAATGTCCCTCTTTTAATGAAAGTCAGCTCTGAAACTGGGCTTTCCCTTCTGTCTTTGAAACAAAATTGTTGTATTCCTGACATGACTTCTCAAGTACACTGTCCATCAGGTAAAACCAAGATGAAACAGGCTGTAGTCCAGTAGATGCTAGATTCAGTCTTGCAGTGTTTATATAGCAGTCAGGTGTTATATATATGTTTGGGTGAGTAGAGGGGGAAATCATGCCTACCAAGGAGCATCTTCATTTGTGCTCTTCACCACAGTTTGAAGATGGTTCAGGCTTTTCTATGGGGAGTAGCTGCTATTGTGATGTAGTAAAAGCCAAAAATTAGCTTCATTTCAAAGACAGGAAAGGTTGATGTCAGGGCCAGGTTCTAGCTGCTGCTATGTTTGAGTTGCTTAGTATGCTAACAAAAATAATGTTATATATAACAACACATAGTTGTGCTGGCACCCATGTTTTCAGGTCAGGAACACGCTTTTGCACTCTCACTCCATTATGTATCAAAGTGAAGGGGAGCAGCAGGACTGTGGTCTACTTCCTTCTTGCCTCATTTTATGCTATTTGTTCTTCAAGGCAGGTGAGAAGAGACAAGCAGGCTCTTCTTGGGCCCTGCTGTTGTAAGAGGCTGCTCCACAGACAGCTCATACAGGAGCTGTGATCTCTGCTTCTTCTTTTCTTCCCTCCCTTAGGACCCTTCGTGGCCAGCTACAGCCTGTCCCACACAAGTATTTTCAAGAGAATGAAGTATCACTGACATCTTCATGATAAACCACTTAAACACAGAATCAAAGACTCACCTTTAGATATTTCCATTGAAGTTGTTTTCAAAGAAAAATATGAAGAGGCAAACTCTGCTCTCCCTGATACGTGTATAAATTTGGTACAACTCTACTGAAGTCAAGAGCTGAAACCAAAATAAGGCGTGGAAATTTTATCTTCTGGCTCAGAAAACAAGAGCCTACAAAGGGCCTGATTCATTGCCTAGGGCAGCCAAGTCAACACCAAAGGTACATGTTAATTTGCTAATTTGATTTAGGACTTGACTAGTTAGGCAAGGTGACCCCCTAAGGCATCGACTTCAGTCATCTTGAGCTATTCTTCAAATGATATAAAATATTATTGAAGACAGGCATTGCTCTACCTGTAGAAGGGAACAGCTTTGAAATGTGTTATTACCGCAGCGACTGGGCAGCCTAGTTCCAGACTGTGATGCAAGTATGATGTGTGCTGTAAAAACAGAGAATTAGGACAGGTTTTATTCCAGATGCTTTTCCATGTGCAAGGGGGCCATATAATATTCGGGTATTAGTTCATAATTACAGTACTTGTAGGAGATACTTACACTGTGTCCAGTTGTCCAAGCCTAGAAACATGCAGACCTTCCAAGTGTCTCTAGTCTTGGGAAGCTTAACCATCGAAGACAGACATGTTTCTGAATGTCCTGCAGTGAATGGCAGCCTGGCTCCTGCTCGACCCATGTGATGAAGAAGATGGAATGATTCGCACAGGCAAGTTGCTTGAATGGCTTTGGAATAGAAATGAAAAACTGCTGTCCTGCACATTGGGTGGTTGAAGCTGTAGGTGAACTTAATATGCCAGATTTCCTATTGTAACTCCACCTGACAGGTATGACCCAGTTTGGGGGCATAATGCAGGAGAGAGTTGTTTTTATTTACAAATTATTTCTTTGTGGCAACTATGAATTTGAATGCAATGACATAAGGTTTTTGTTTATTTGAAATAAGAAAAAGAAGATCAATAGGATTAATGTGTTCCAACTAAAAATCTCCAATAATCGATTATTATATCATTAAAATATTTGAAACTAAATTGGTTATAACACTGTTATGAAAGGCTAGCTTGTGAAGGCAGTAGTTTCCTACCACATGCAATAAAAAGCATTTCACATGCACGAAAAACTAGTGTACCAAATTTCAGGCTATAAATAAGGCAATTGTAAAATGTAAATGCTTAGGAACACTAGCAAAATTCAGCCAACAAAGCAGGGATCAGAAATTTATACCCTCGTTACTGGTAATTACAGTCGCATTCCTTACTGAACTGTATTCCCAGCCAACACATAAAAGTGTCCTGATGCATTACGTGCTTAGAACTAAGTCACCCCTAACACACATGTGCCAGAAAGCGGATCTGCAGCTATGTGGCCCTGTTAGCACATGGAGCTCTGCATGCACTGCTCTATATGTATTTGTCTACCTTTTAAGCAAAGTAGCTGAAAGCCCCTCAGGGTGTTCTTACGAAATGTAAATTCACTGACTTGGAGACCTCAGCATAAAATCGCTGCTTTTAGTGGATGGCAGTTTAACACTCCCCTTTCCATAAGAAAATGAGGAAGAAGATATGCAGTCCCATGGTTGTTTTTACATACATTCAGCATTTGTCTTTTTTCTTCTTCTTTGACAACATAAAAGCAGTTTAGGCAGTTATAAAAGTAGCTTCCTCCCCCAGAAATAAGCAATAAATTCTTAATGCCCTTGTGACAGATCAATTTCAACCTGTCAATAATTCATATTTGATACTTCCACTATTTAATTTAAGAAGGAATTGTGAGGAAAGATGAGCCACCTTTTGAGTTCAGATTGACACCTCCTGACAAGACTGTTAATGTACCTAAGGAAAAAGCCAAATAAGCAGCACATATGTGGGAGCTTAAATTCACTAGTACTCACCTTGGAAGTATTTTGACAATACTGCATGTATCACATGCTTTTTCTTCGAATGGTGCACACACACACTTGATTAATGGGTCTTTAAAAGTTCAACTAACTGGATTCAGACACAAAAAAATACCCCTCCAGAGTGGCAAGCACTCAGTGGAACTGTTGCAGTTCCTTCATATCTGAAAATCGGGCCCTTTTCAATGTTGAGTGGGGTGCCAAGTGCAGTCTGTCCAGTTCTGAGGCCACTAGGCTGTAGCCATGAAGCAAGACCAAAACACAGGTGTCCTCAGGAAGACAGCATGTAACCTGGAAGACTGCCATGACTTGAGCACCTTCTTCAAGAGTCAGTCATTCAAGTGTTAAATTATTTTGCTAGTGAGGTTGCGTTCTTGGCAGGACAGCAACCCCAGAACATAGTTACAGAAGACAGCTAGCAAGAAGAAACTACCAACCCCAGAGCAGTCAGATGAGCTGAAGTCCTTGCTACTGCTAACCAAATTCTCTCAATTTGGAAAACAGGGTATCTAATACAAGTCACAGAAGTCAGGACCCAGAAGTTTTACTGATGATTTTTCTGAGCAATTTAAGGCTTAAAAAAGTAAGCATTAAGAATATTTAGTGCATTTAAAGATCTCTGCATGCCTTTCTTGGGTGAATAGATCCACTGTCCTAGCAGTGTTTTTCAACTTTGTCCAGTTTGAATGTACCTAAACATTCGCCAGTGGATGGGCAGACCCCTGGGTAGCAGGTGTAAGTTTCCTTACAAAAGGCTTCCTTTTCTCAGTTACTTTTTTCGTCCTCTTGGAAGTAGTTAATGGAAAACCACCAGTTTTAATGTATTTCAATGAGCTGATTCTCTTTGGGATCTTTAAAGGGCAATGCTAAAACAACCTTGAGTTTTAAAGCATAGTGACGCTCTATGTAAAAATGTTCTCCGGGTTTCTTGTATATGTTGCTAGTGCTGTAAACAGTCAGCTCTCTACCACTTAGAAGTTAAAATGCTACTTGCCCTTGCCCAGTTCTGCAAATTTGGCTGGGCTCTGACAGTCATATCTCTGTTCTTTTTATTTTTCATCACCATCTTTATTTTTACTTTTTTAAATGAAGTAAACTATTTCATAGACTTGCCAATTAATGTTGGTTGCTTGCTCTCCTAAATGATGTACAAACATAGTAGAAGAAATGGTCCCTTCCTTGACATTCTTCCTTGATTATCTAAAACCAGATGGAGCTGATTGAGTTGTACTAAAACAAGTCTTGCAGGTCATTGATGTGTCAGTAGATTTTGACTGGTGGGGTTGATTGAACAAGCTGTTAGAAAATGTCATTGATAATGCACAAATTGAAAGAGTCTATTTAGCACTACATCAGAGGTCTGTACAGAGGCTGGGAGACTTTCCTCACCATACACTAGGGGAACAGCTCGCACATATCCTGTTCGCAGGGCTGCGTATGAACTGCTCCGCAAAACTTAAAGGCTGTGTCATAAGGCTAGAGAAAGGGTACAGTCCCACTCACCCCCCAGGGAACAGGTAAGAGGAAAGCCACCTGAGCCCTCCAGTTATTTCATGCAGTATTCCTGATGTACAGTAAAGTCTTAATTTCTCTGGGCTAGTGTGGTCCTGCAACTATCTTCTCTGAATAAATCCCAGCTGGTTTCTCAACCCAAGCAAACTCTTATGAAAACTTGCTTTTCTCTCCTGTGAGTGCATGCAAGAGAGTGCTATTTTTTTTTATATACAGACACATTTCAGATTATAACTAGATGATATAAGCACAAAACACACCATTAACTAGGGGAATCTGTTAATACCTGTAATCAATAAATGGGTACAGGGCTGTTTCTTGTATTACAATCACAAAACGATGCATAGTGTTTGCTAACTGCTGTTCACTTCTAAATACAGCACGTTGCTCGCTCATTAATTACTGCCACAGTTTGCAGGAATTATTCCATAATTAATTGGCTTCTAAAACTCTCTGCTGTATCTCTTTCACATTTGGGAAGTGCTACTCAACTTCATATTTTTTTATGCAAGTTTTTCATACAAGCTTTGCCAAAGCTCTTTGAATGTGTCATCTTGGCAGATAAAAACATGACTTGGGAATGGCTACAAGAAATGAAATAGTGTGAAAAGTTTCAGAAGCAAAGAACTATCACTATAAATGTAATTTTAATGTGGCATTCCTACCAAACTATGAACTAGGCAGTACTCTAAAAAGTTTGAATGCAGACTACTCAATAATTTACGTAGTCATTCAGAGATTGGTTCAAGTCTTAGAAAGACTAATTTATTTTAATCCATTTGAACAATACAACTGATATAATGGTATAAATAATAACCTATATAAACACAGCATCCTTCACTAGCATGGATCCCAAAGTAGAGCATCGGTTGTGGAAATGAAGCCACCACTTCAGGCACTTGTGCCAACTATATTATAGATCAGGTCCTCCCCACTGCCTCTGGAGAAGCATTTATGAACCGTAGGGATCCAGTGTCACAGATGAGTGGGCCAGTCTCTGCTAGGAAAGAAATATCTTCTCTATGGTGAGTTGCAGAGAGAAAGGGCAGGCAGAGATGTAATTTTTTATGTGGCATATAGCTCTTTATGATCTCTGATGACTGAAAATACTGGGAATGATTTTAAGTCTCATTTGAAAAAGCATCACAAATAATAAATAGCTCAATCTCCACTTCACAGGGCTCAATTTTCAAGAGCCAGTCTCATAGTGCCAGTCCACTCAGCACTCTGTATGCAGGGCTCCTCGAAAATGTTGACATTTATTCAGGTGCTTACATGGGAGCAGAAATCTTCTGAAAATCTAGTCCTAGCTGTGGGGGTTGCAAGGCCTTTGGGAAATTCCAACCAGTAGCTGGATTGTAAAGCAAGAGATCACACAACAGCCTTGGAGTAAATCAGTATTATGCACTTAATCCACGCCCACTCTCCAGCCAAAATAAATAAAATAAAAGCTCTTAGTGCATTACGCTAATGCAAAGCCCAAGATAATACAGGGGACATTCTCCCATGAGCCAGAATGCCTGTTTGGCTGAGGTTGTGAGGGCTGATGATCAGGGCATGACCGAGCACACTGAGGAGTAAGTGTCAGGGGCAAAAAGAGAGGCAAAATAGGAGAAGTTTCCTACAGGCCAGAACCACACATGCCACAGACAATAACTGCTGTCTGCTCTGTGCTAGTAATGACATCCATGACAACCTGCCTGTTGCCTGCTCTGGCAAATACTGGCTCTCCCAGCCAAAACAACTAAATGGTGTTTCATTTTCCTGTACCTCTCCCTAAAACTCCTCTGTCATGAAGCTTTTGAAGTGCTCCTCTTTGACTTTGGTTAGGCCTAATGGCAAGTTGAGACTTTGCTTTTCTACTAAACCTTTATAGGTTTATGACTTCTGGTCCCGTATTGCAGTCTGTTTTGTCTATGCACTGAAGCCATACTCGGAAGACAAAATGTTCAAGAACAAAATCTTCCCAGTCACAAATCTCTACAGTGCATAGTGATGAGGGTTGCAAAGTGCTTCTGTGAAAATGAGCTCCTAAGTCATCCCTGCTATGTAGTAGGCACAGCTGTGGCTTTTTATTAGAGAAAATGATTCTGATCTATATGTCATTTAAAAAAACAGATGGTGGTTGTGGAGATGGAGGAGATCAGTATTGTGGTGGTTCCATTTACTAGTAACTGAAGATTGATAAAATCTAATGTGGTTTGGGTGCCTTGGTAAAAGTCAAAGATAAATAGATATGTACAAAGCAAAATCATAACCTTAGCTAGCATGTCATCTGCTTTCTGGACTCAGGACTAAATGATTACTGGAACTGAAAAACTGACCTGTAAAGGTAGCCTCCCAGAATGAAAAGTGATTCACATTACAGAGTTAAATATGGTAGAAGATTGTTCAGTTTCATGTTTGGCTCCTGTAAATACATTAGTGTACTTTGATCTCCAGGGTTGCCAGGCCAGCTTCCACTTTGTTAAATCAGATGCTTTTTTTGATGAATCTGCAGTAGATGTGGTGGGTTGTTGAACATTACACTGAGCTAAAACTACTGAGACAAGCAATTGTGGACCATCTAAGCTGAAGAGCATTAACAGTTAAGCTTTGGTGGCGGTATTTGATAAAAGACAGATGCATTATCCTAACTTTGCTGGAAGGACTGCTAATGTAGAGTACTGGACGAGACTCTGAGGAGTGAATGAATATGAACTCAAATTAAATGAGTAAAATGTGAAGGAAATTAGTACTGAATTAAATATGAAAATGCTTGGGCTGTAGATTAAGCCTGGAAGTTAGAGATCTGAATTTTTGCATAGTAACAGAAATTTTACCAGCTATTTGATGAATATGTCATTGCATATGAACATGTTTGATTAGAAACCAGTGGCCCACAGTGATTCAGAGCACAAGAGAGAACACAGAAATGTACTGAGGAATGCAGAATCGACTGGCCCGTATTAATACTGTGACAGTAAATACAGCTAAGCTATCAAGATAGTAGAAAGGCTTTCTAGCTCTAATACAAATTCCCAAATTGTTTTGGCACTGAACTCAGAATTGCACAGGCAGATGCATAGGATGACTCTGAACATGATAGGAAGGCAAATAGCTGCTTTTGCTGAAACACAGAAATGCTATCCTTCGTACTAAATGGAAAAAACATAATTTGGGAGACATCAGTAAAAAAGCCAAGTGTTGTCAGGTGAGAAAATGAGGTCAAAGTAAAAGAAATGTACTTCCTTCTAATGTTTAAGGAGGCAGAACCAAAGCTGAGTTTCAAACTGGCAGAAAAAAATCTAGGGAGATAAAATGATGCAGGAATCTGACTGAGACTGCAGCTAAATCAAAAAGGTAGGCATTAATGATCTACCCTGAGGTATAACACACATGGCATAGTTTAGGTGGCCCAGCAGAAGCAGCAAATCAAGCTGAGTGAGAGGCTTGGAATCAGGAAAACTGGGGAAAAAAAAAAAAGAAGGATCAATTTATTGCAGAGAGAGAAAAGTTAATAATAAATGGGAAGCAAGGTATAATGCGAAGTGAATATGTGGGATTAGGTAGATGTATTGTTTTCTTCTTGAGCAATATGACTGAACACTAATATAGCTTCTGTATACGGAATAAGTAACAGGGCTTCGCAGGAATAGCTTTAATGTCTTACCAAAATACTGTTCTCAACCTATTACTTGAGGTAAAGCACTGCAATTGTTTCCCTCCCTCACCAAAATGTTACTGGGGAGACCAAGTTACACCAGCTGATACACTGTACTTCCCTACCAACACATGAACATCTAAACAAAAATCTTGATCTGTCTAATTATCTGCTATAGCTAGTCTAAATGGTACCCCACACCATGCAATTAATGTCACTTGATCCTTTTTGTCCTTAGTCTGCCATACGTGTATGGCACTTGAGGACAAAAATGAGTTCAGGTTGAATAGGAAAGTAATCCATTCCCTTCGCTCATGCATGTTAACGCTGTTAGAGCATACACAGATGATACCGTATTCTATTTGATGTACCTGACTTCATCTTGAGTGTTTTAAAGAATGGTCATAGGCAGGGGAGGAAAATGTCAACCAAGAAGCTTTAAATGAGATGAGAGTACTACTGAAGGGAAAATGCAGGTTAAAATTGTTGATGCTTTTTACAAATTATAGGAACTGAATCATCTATTCCCTTTTCTCCTTCTGCTAAATCAAACAACGTATAACTAGAACAGAGAGAACTGTCTGAGATAGAAAAGGCAGGAGATCATTAATATATAACTTAAGTTTTCTATGCTGTATCAGGCAGGCCATGTATCCACTTCTTCCTGGGTCATAACCAGCCACAATCAGGAGACAGATAGCTTCCTAATGAAATGGAAGCATTATGATATTTGACTTCATCGCTATTATTGAGCCAGCAGACTTCCCTACTCACTAGGTCTATTTCAGAGGCTATGAGATAAATCCTTTTGGGTAAAGAGCACTGGAGGAATTAAGTGGTATTAGAGATATATGTGTGTATGCAGATCCCCATGTATTCTAAGGCTCTCCTTAACAATTAAAAAAACCCTTTCAAAAGATACATTCAGTGTACAAAAAGTATCCTCAGAAATCCCTTGTTGGGCAGTCTTTAATAGTAGTTTTTATGGCAATTCCTCTTCCAAGACAGGGACTGCACAAGGTGTTAGAAACTTGGTTGCCTTTGGCTTAAATGTGTTTAGGCTTTCCAGCAACGCAAGTGGTAAGGCTCTGTCCCTTGTATAACACACCAACAGTACTAGGCACTTCTGTTTGGAGAGATATGAATACATTATCCTTAACAAAGAGAGAAAAGTTGAAAGTTTCAGCCCTTTTGCACCTTTACACCAGAAAAAAAGGAAAGAATAAATTAAATCCACCCTCAGTATCCTGTATCTGGCTGGCAGAAATTGCTGGAAGCACGGCAAAGGCCAGCTATGAAGGTCCTGTTTTTCCTGTGGCAGGCATTGGCAGGGACAGGGCTTGGAGTGTCAAGGAAAGGAAAAAGACACGAGTCTGGCGAGGATAACCTTGAGATGTTTATGAAGACTGGGAGACTTTCTTAATTACACCATTGACTTCTCCAGTGCCCCAAATCAAGGTGACTTAAAGCTCTAGGACAGCTTCTCACTCTGGAGTACCTCTGATTTTTGTCTTGTTAATTACCTTATTGGCATAATGGATAATCAATTAGAATCACATAAAATAGGGAGGAAACATTCAGGAATTTAAGTTACTTAGAGGAAAGAGAGATTTCATAAATATAACAATAAATGTGAACTTTAAAGTGTTGGGGTTTTTTTAGCTCAGTAAGTGGAAGCATAGCAAGGAGAAGCAACTGTGCTCCAACCCTGGCAGTGTTCAAGGCCATGTTGGACAGAGCCTTGGGCGACATAGTTTAGTGTATGGTGTCCCTGCTCATGGCAAGGGGGTTGGAACTAGATGATCTTAAGGTCCTTTCCAACCCTAACTATTCTATGATTCTATGAAATGTAATCCTGAAAAATCATGACTTGTTGAATGATATGTTAATGAATCGTAAAAGCCTAAAAATGACAGAGAAAATAAACAGTAAACAGAGAAAATTCAATTAAAACAGAGAAAAATTAGTCCTTGAAATAGGAAAAGTAATTCTTCATGGTATTTTTTCTGGAACCTAACTGCTTTCTCTGACCAGCATATATTTCTGCCTGTTTCCTCTTTCACTGCCTTGCTTCCTCCTAAATGTTATGAGGAATGCATGAGGGTCAATGGATAACACGCTGTGATTGTACATGAATGGGTTGTGAAACTTACTGAAGAGCTGGTATACAGGCTGGGCTAGAGCAATTGCAGTAATTGTACATTACTATTAACATATCTATTCTTCTTGGTGACATGATTTACTTTGAGGAAAATGTTAACAGGCATTTGAGGGAGGAAGAAAGTAAGACTTGCATACTAGAGATTCCTGGAGACAGGTAATAGAGCTGATCTTTCTTACAACTGGAACAGACTCTTCCAGAGGGACAGACAGAATCTTATGTGTCCACTATACAGAAGGAAGACCAGTGAGTCAAATCATGCCTGCCTTTTCCTTCCATGACAATAGTAATTTTCCTCTCCTCCCATAAGGATCTCTATTCCATCCCAGCTGCATCTGCCTTTTAAATCCTTCCCCAAAATCCAGTTTTTACTGTGGTGCTTGAAGAAACCACCTTTGCAAAGGTACCTAGCTTGATTGGTAGTTGAGGAGAGATGATTTTATTTGTAGCTAAAGAGATTGTACATAAACCAGACCCAGTAATCACTAAAACCACCTTGATTCACAACTACCCTGTTGTACATCGTTGCTGTGAACATAGGACTATAGTACTATTACTCCCCTTTTCTCCCTTCTCCCCTCTTGTTCTTCCATCTTCCCCTTTTCATTTCTTCCCACCTTTGCTAATTGTATTGCTTCTTAAATTAAGTCTGCCGTAAATCTGATCAGTGTTGGAGTTTTGAGTCTTCTCTAGATCAGTCTTGAATTGCACTTTGGAAACATGTCATTTCCCTGCACACTCGTCTTACAACATTTGATGCATCAGCCTTCTCATTGCAAATGGATCATTTGGACGCTATGGGTTGGACTCATCTCACCTGACTTTACCTTCTAACATACAAATCTGAGTCAAGGGAGATAGATAAGAATGTTTAAGATGCCATTGAGACATATCTGTGACCTGTACTCTGAAGTAGATTATTGACAGCTCAAGTTTGGTCTTCCCGAGGACAACTGTGCAAGCAAACAGCCATCGCACATATGTAAATGTACATATGTATATGTATGTATTCATTTCAAAGTCTACCCTGGGAAGCAGAAGTCATTTGGAAACTTCCAGTGTTTTGTTAGGAAAAATGAATAGATTTGTTGAGTCAGATCAAACACAGAGGAAGGTCAGGTGAACCAACTGTGCTGAAGTGATTGCTGTGGGGTGCAGTGCCCAAGGAAGAATATCAGCCAAAGTGAACAATGAACTCACTTCTGGAGGCGTAGCATCATGTATTTAAGCATATGTAGTAGACTCATATATCACACTGGAACAAGAAGGATGCAGACAGATATTTGAAATACAGATTTGATAACAGAAATGAAAGATGAGTAACCCTAAAATCCCTAAATATAAAAGGACATTTGTCATGGCTGCAGCAGGAAGTGAATCACAGGAATGTAGATAGAATTATACTCAGTGATGAAATTCATATGGTAAGAAAATGTGGGAACTTAAGTACCCCTGTTGCTGTGTGAAAATGTACATTCCTTAAAGGTCTATTTCTTTTACATACTCTACAGGTGTGCTGCAACTCCATTGTTTTACAGTCGCAGCATGGCACAAATGGGAGTCTCGAGTGTCTGTTTCATTGAACTTTCTCTTTTGCCCTCAGTGCAGCAGATTTGACAGTGGTGGGTTTTAGCAGCTGAGATTCTCCAGGCAGGAGAATGAATGCGGGGGGGACGAACAAAAAGCTAATTCTGAGGCTGACTTTAACAAAGAGAAAGGCAAAATAGCTCCAGTCATTAAAGTCAAATATTTAGAAGCATTCCCAAAGGATACATTTAGTTTATGATTCCAAACAAGACTAACATACCATTTAACCTACAAGTCTACGTGAGATTTAAATGATACACAGTAGGAACTCTCTCCAAAGAGATACAAAGCTTTAAAACTTGCAGTGTGAATTGAATGGTACATGAAGACATTCATATTTTTGAGGTAAACATATTATTGGTGTTCTCAGTACCCTGCTTGTAAAGATGCAAAATCAATAGCTATTTTAGGCAAGTATTTATTCACTCATACTAGTGCTTTTACAATAACAGACATTTAAAGAATCATAAGATAACACCTGCAATTTGTCTAGAAATACAAAAAGAAAATAATGTATTGTTAAACAAAATTATCAGTGTCTGAGGTCTGTGACAACTGTAAAAACAACACCCTTTCACAGGCAGCACTATTAAATAATTTTTAATTTGCAGTAATAGTGGGGTTCAGGCTCTCTAACCATCCTGTGAAAACATCCACAAAAATTTTGAGAGAACGTTTATTTTGTGGCAATACTAATCCTAGGTGACAGACAGTATTCTCAAGGCTTTTTTTTTTTGTTGTTGACAAAGAAACAACAATAATACTTCCTCATAAATAGCTGTATAATGACTACAATCTGCAAAATCCAAAGTCATTAAAAAAATCTACATTCAGAGAACACAGTCCTTGCTCTTTTTGAAAGACAGTTTCCTTATTACAACTTTTCCATTTTGATTGAGCCAGATGCCAACAAATTTCTTTTGGGGTCTATTTTTTAAAAACCGAGAGCAAATTATTAGCAGAAGCCAGCAGAAAAATAACAACAGAGTGCAGTTTGCTATAGCAAATAAGTTACCAGAGCCCTTATACATCTTTACTTTCTCCATGTTTTTGCTACTGAAGAGCAGGATCATCGTTTCCATGCAGATGCCTTACGCGTAGCAGGACTTGGTTCAGCACAGCTGTGATGGGGAGCATCACACCATCTTAATATGCCAACAGGCAATCCCCAGGACTGCAGAAGGCTGGCACAGCCTCTAATCCATTACTCTGGATCTTGAATAACATCATTTTGCTCTCAGGATGTCAAATTCTGCTGACTTCTTGTAAGTCTGACCCATGTCTTGTGATCAGAGCCAAGAAATAAGCATTGGTCTCAAATTAGCATTCTTCAGTGTCACAGCCCCATTAGAACTGGCATAAACAAAACCAAGAAGCAATACTTTTCCCTTCCCTCCTCCCAGCTTCTTTCTAGGATAGCTGTGGCCATAAAATAGCAATCATTAAAGAGGACTTTTGTATTAATGATTGAGTGTACCTTACAGTAATCAGATAATGGCTGTATCAGCTTTCATTAGAAGTCTCAAGAAACACATCTTTGCTGTGCATGATAAACTAATTTCTCCTAAATACTTTGACAGCATTGTTGATTAAAGCCTTAATGTTCACTTTATCTATGAGGGCAATTGTTTTTTGGTCAGTTTATTGCTTTGTGTAACAGCAAACTTGAATATTAAATGAGCTTGAGAAGTGTTAAGGAAAACTCTGCATGCTGAGTTCTCTCTACCCTAAAGTATTTGTATAGCTTTTTTTAAAAAAAATAATTAATATACATACATACAGTCCAGGTATAAAAGAAATAACCTTGTTACTTGCTCTCAATTATAAGCTAAAATGTCTTGGGCCATTAAGTACCAAGAATAATAACACGAATTAACAATGAGCGCTTCCAGCACTCTGCTTAGGATAATGCTTTGCAACTTGGAATCAAGCAGATCCAGTGGAGCAGGATAAAAAGGAGCAGGGATAAAAAGACAGAATTTCAAGACCAAAGGTATATTGGTCCTTGTTCAGTTGCTCGATAATATCTCCTGGCCTGCCTGTAGCATGTTTTAACAAGATCTCTGTATGCAGGGCCTTGTTTCTTCTGTTCTGCAGACACAGTGTAAAGCAGGTGTGTATCTGCTCAAGGGGGCTAACGTTACATCCAGGAAGGGTTGAAGCACTGGCTGAAATGTAGCTGTCATTCAGAGCACATAGTAAGGTGTGCAGGGAATTGGCTGGCACGCTGGCAAGTGAGTGAGAGGTGAGAGGGCTTTCTCCGGGGGCTCATCTAGGTGGCACAGCACTGGCTGCCGTAATAACAACTCTCTTGCTGGCGGGAGAGAGCTGCTGGAAATATTTGTGCAACTGCGCATTTGGCCGGGACTGCACACATGTCAGAATGGATAGCTATCTTGTTGAAACAAGAAAGTTTGCTCGTGTCCCTTGTGGTGCCTTCTGTGTTTTGTTCTGCCCTGATTTCCCTGTTAAATCCTCACTCACGCAGTTTATCCATATTTCTTCCACTGCTCTCACCAGCTTTTTTTGTTTGTTTGTTTGCTTTTCAATGTGTTCTTGTCCCTCCGAAGTCCAGTAGCTAACATCTTGTCACCATTAGCATTCACTTCTGACCACCCGCTGGCATCTGGGGTATCATTTCCCTTTCCCAGCATCCTCTTTGTTGAATGCTGGGGCCACAGCTGTAAGTAGGTGAAAATTGAAAATAATTCAGGGAACTGAGGTGACAGTCATAAACTGATGGAAATTGGTATTATCTAAACCAGATACCTTTTCTGTGAGACAATACCGGCTGCTGAGTGTCCCACCTGACAAAGGACATGCCTAGTTGCAGTCTTGTGAACCAACCAATGTCTGGAGCATCCAGCTGGCCTCTGCTGTATTCATCCATGAATACCCCTGAAATCAGAGAAGGAGGAAGTTCTGAGGACGTTGATAGAGGATCAGCAGTACTTCTCTGGGGTCATCAGTCAGTCCTACACTGTGCAGCATGTTTATGTCTTCTGACAGGATAGCTGAGGGCTGATTAACATGGCCTCAGGGGACAGTAAGGGAAATGACCATTCACTGCCTGCTGGTGCTTATTCCAAGTCAGAATGATGGCCTGTAGGAGGATAAGACTGCTTCTGGCACTGAGAACATTTTTGAGTCATGATTGATTGTCACTCTTCCCAATGAGGCCTTAACCATAAATAATGGTATTGTGTGAAATCAAGTATTTGAAAAACATAAGCCTATTTCAGATGAGCCTAAGTCTTTAATAGTGAAAATGTGACAACAGATGAGGGGAGTGAAGCATTTACAAAACTGGATTGTAAAATATACATGTGCCTTTTGTCAAGATTCTATTATTCTATGATTCTATGATTCTAAGAGTGTGAGAACTGCTATGCTAACAGAAACTCTGGCTATTTCAGTGAGAAGGTGACCAAAGCTATGCAACATCACAGCTACAGAGGAAAGACTTTTCTCTAGGGAAAAATCTCACTCAACTTCCCTTCCTATAGGAATCACATCAAGCAGATTTTTTTTTTCCTTTTGTTGTTTTATAAGGTAGTAAAAAGTTGGGTTTACTTACTGTTTTGGTTTCAGTTGCTCTTCCAGTCCAAAAAAGCCTGGAATAGCTTGATGTAGTTATCCTGGGCATTCCAGGGCCAAAGTCAGAGCTCAGTCAATAGTGGTATGAGCTCAATTTTTTATTGCTCTAAGGTACTAGAGGTTCTTGATCACAGTGATTTCACATGATGTGAAATGAAAATCTGACTCAAGATGATTGTCATTCATCTGAAGCTGGAGTTAAATTGGCAAAACTCTTCTTTCTAACTAAATCTTTGCTCTCCCTGATTCATTAAATGTGAAAATGGAACTCCCTCATCAAAAACTTAAGTACAGAGGTAAAGCAAAATCCGTCACTGCTGAGTACCAAAACTCAGCAAGCAGGTAAGCCAAGGAGGCAGTGCTATAAAGCTAAGAGATGCCTGAGTTGAGTTTACCCATGCAATCCTTACTTTACCATCTTGATACATATGCCTGATGAGCCTCTTCATTGTCTGATTTCATATTAGAATTCCTGCAGGATTGTCCTCATTTAGTCAGTGGTTCCTTTCCACCATCAGTCTTTTCTTGCTTTACAAACCTGCCCCAGTTCCACACATCCATATTACAGAATACAGTTCTTTCTGTGGTACCTGTGTGCTTCTCAAACACCAGTGAGTCTGTCTCTACACTCTGGAAGTGGGATCATCCTTGTTTCAATAACCTGATAAATAGAATCATAGAATGGTTTGGGTTGGAAGGGACCTTAAAGATCATCTAGTTCCAACCCCTCTGCCACAGGCAGGGACACCTTTCACTAGACCAGGTTGCTCAAAGCCCCATGCAGCCTGGCTTTGAACACTTCCAGGGATGGGGCAGCAACAACTTCCTATAGGACAAGCTCCCATACTCTTGATACCCTCTCATTCAAACATCTGAACTTGCTCTAGAGATCACTAAATTTGAATGCTGTGTGGCAGATGCTTACTTTTGCTATTGTCGGATCACTTTGCATTTCCAGTTTAAGGAATGCATTTACAGAGGGAATCTTTTTCAAAGATCAGCCAAAAAGGGATACTTCAGAGAGTTTTTCCCTGCTGCACTGCTGTCAATTCTCTTACATGGGAAATAAGAGTTTCTTGTTAGAGCTCAGAAATTTTTGCAATTTGGCCGAATGAGGTATGTTTATGATGACCAAATTTCAAACTTTTCCTTCTAAGTGCAAAGGCATTAGAGCTCTTTGAAAAGTAGTTCTTAAGCAGTTATTATATTAGCACAGAAAATGTGTTTCTGAAGAATGAAGTGTTGAAACCAGCTCAATGGTTTTAGAGACCGCATACCTCTCAAACAGGAAACTTTTAGTCCAAAGAGGTGAAACTTGACAAATCAAGACATATCTGAAGATACGGCCTGAAAGAAAAAAAAAACCCAACAACCAAACAACCTATCAGTTATCCTGAACTAGCAGCAGTGATACAAACCTTTCTTACTGTTTCTGGGGGACATGCAAGCCCCAAAAGAACAAACACAGTTTTTGAGTAGCTGCCCCAGAGGAGTGTTTGTGTGATGCTGTTTGACAAAACCAGAATACAAACCCCTTAGTACCAAGGAGCCCTAAAGCTGATGAGGTGAACAAGCCCACTCTTGCTGCAAACTGGCTAGCAAGTGCTTATTCTAAACCCCCTTCTTAGCTGCTGGCATGGCCTTACTGGCACATTGGTTAGATTCATACAGCATTCACAGGGTAAAACCACTCCAGCCCCCTTCCAGTAATGGGGAGTTTTTTAAGAACCAGAAAGAAATGAAACTGTGTCACTGATGTATGGGCCATCATTCACAGGGGAAAGACATCTGGAAATACAGAGGTGGTCTGAACAAACCCCGGTATTTTTAGTAGCCAGCTTTCTGGACCCAGGTTTCTGAGCTCTTGGTCTGCGCCCCCTGAGGATCCCACCATCGAGGGTATGAGGATTGCTCTGGGCTTTCTTTTTCCTGGGAAATGCTGTTTCGCAGCTGGCAGCATCCCACTGAAAGCAGCACCGCAACATTGACTTGCATCAGTGACGGATCAAGCCCTCTGGGAGTCGGCATAATTGGAGATCAGCAACCTGGACTCCTGCCTAGGAAGCAGCAGGAAAGCAACTGTACTTGAAGCAGAATCTAACCAGATTCAAAGAAATGGGAATATTTAAGCTATGACAACTTTTTAAAAAATAGCTCTGCTACATTATTTTAGTAAATATTTGTAGGTGTCTGTAATAGGAGGGTAATCACTGCATTTCCTTTCAAACAAAAGCAAGGAGAGCAGTTTTCAGTAATATTTGCTAAGCAAGGCGTTCTAGTGGATGGTTTTAACCTTATTTTTGCTGGCAGATTATGTGTTACAGCAGTTCTCAGGTATCTTTTCTTGCAGCACACAAAACCTAGTTTGTGCCTGGTCTTTTCTTTCACTGATGTAAGAACTCCACAGTTGCTGGCAAGCAACGAGATGTGCTTTGGCAGGGAGCTGGGATGGGCTGTGTGTGTGGAAAGCAGCGGGGGCAAGCATGAGGGAGATGTTCAGGAGGTGCCTGGCCACAGCCGTGAGGAGGAGGAATGGTACATATGTGCCAGAGGAGAGGTGGGCATCAACAGAGGAAGGAAGGAGGATGCCTAGCACTGCTGAAAGTCACAGGGATGAACTGCAGCTCAAAGGGGCCAGGTTTGATACTATGGCAGTGCAAACAGACAGCTTTCGGGTTAGATTTGAGCCCAGGTCCCAGAAAGCCCATGGAACACTTCGTAGCTCAAAGGATGTTAGGGAGTTATGAGGGATTCCAGGCAATGGGGTGCAGGTATGCTGTTACTGTTGTGGATGGTGTACAAGACATTTCCATAGGTTTCCATGTGTTTCTTGCACCAAAGAAATAAAAAAAGTAATTGGTTTGGATACTCTGAGGGAACTTTTGTGTTTCTTCTTCAGTTTAACCCCTGTCTCAGGGAGGACTGTACATTCAGAGTGCTCATAAGACTGGTGCCAGAAGAAAGACAGCACCAGAAATGTGTCTCTTGTTGAGGTGGAGAACAGCTGAGCCACCAGTTCCATTTGCATCAAAGGGTAGGCACAGAGCTGGGGGCAGGTAGAGGAATGTGCTCCTGAATGAAAACCTACCCTTTCCAGTGCAGGGTGGGAGATGTCCCAGAGAGAAGGCGCAGGAAACAGAGGGGAGCCAAGGCAGCTGCTTTTCCAGTCCCCATCTGCAGCTCTTGCGTAACAGAGGTCCATGCCCCAAGGGTAGGCTGCTCAGGGTGTATGCTGGGAGTAATCAGAGGAGAGCCAGAGCCACAGGGCATGCGGTCAGGGACATTTTAGAGCTCCTGGCCCCAGCAAAAGGGAACCCAAATGCAGCAGCTGATCAAGAGTCTGTCCCTGATGGTGGCTCCATGGGGTTTAGGAGCCCTGGGAAAACAGCTCACAAACGGAAAGAGTAATAATATTAGAAAAAGAAACCCAGCTAGCAGTCTGTAATGAACTGCTGCATTCCCCAAGGGCTTGCTTCACCTCCTTTTTCTAATTCTGGTGCGATGTGTGTGATACTGATGAATCAGGGTAGACCTACAGCAGCCGTTTTGCAGATACACTGTAGTCAGTAACAGAACGAACAGGAACAGAAAGTGTATTTTAAGTTTGTTTCTTTTTCTTTTTTTTTTTTTTTTTTTTTTTCAGCTTTCTTTCAGATCAACCTTAATACTTCCAAAGGCAGGGCTGGTCCCATGGTCACAATGTTGCAACATACTACTCTCTGGATTCCTGCTAATGGCAAAGTAGGAACAGTTTCTGGTTGAAAAACAAAGCCTGTGATTTTTAACTCTCTGCCCCTTCCATCAAAGCACAGACTATGGTGAAAAGGTCTATTGGGAATTGCTTTCTTAAGACTTGTCATGGGTAAGTTGTAGCTGGAAGGTTGGCTACCTCACCAACAAACACCTGTACATTTTCCACTCTTCCAGTCCTCCTTGGCTCCCAGGCTCAGGGCAGACTGCAGGATAAAACAGATTCATATCTGAAAACAAACAACAAAACCCCCTCCTGAGCAAAAGGTTTCAGAGAAAACCCACCTGAACTGGATTCTACACTTATTCCCCAACACCGGAAAAGTGTACAAGTATTGCAGGCCAGAGCAGAAAGGTTATATATAGTGCTGCAATTTAATTCACATGGCAGTTAAAAAGTACCTGAAATGGTCTTCCTTATGCATGAGAAAAGATTATCAGCATTTTCCCCTTTTCCTCTTTCAGGTTATTGAAAATGTAACCCCTTCAAGAGTAATAAATGAACTCTGAAAGGATTGCTTAAGTGAGACCTGTGTTGTGATTAAAGGAAGTTTGGAGTTCGGGAGAAGTCTATTCGAAAAACATCCTTGGCGTCTGGAGCATCATGTATGGCTTTTGACAACTAATTTGGGAGAAAAGTGGTAGGGAATGAACCTCAACAGGAAAAGCGCTTGTTTTTTGTCACTTTGTGACATTAGCGAAACATCGTTTCCCCTCATTTGTATTTTCCCTCTTAAGTTCATCTTAAATGTATCAAAACAGAAAAGACTTTGAAAAAGGCAGCGGAACTGTCACAAGGGATGACACTTGCTAGTTGGGAGGTTATGCTTTATTATGTAAATACATGTTTTGGGAGATTTTAAAATGCATATCGAGTAGTTAGAGCCAGGTTATTAGTTGAATAAACTGCGCCGATTCCAAATAAAGCATACCAGTCCATAATGTGCCAGTGGCGAGACTTCTCAGAGATCTGCAAGCTATCCACTCAACCATAACTGTCCCTCTTCTGTACCAGTTGTGAGGGTATTAACCATGAGGCTGCTGGTCCTCGCCAAACCTTGCTGCTGAAATCCATCTCTCCTTACCACTCCTGGGAAAAATCTCCTGCAGCACCGTACTGTGGGTAATTCCCTAGCATTGAGCACCCCGAGCCTGAATTCAGATTGGAGCGAAGGAAGTGAAACTTCAGTCTGTGAATAAAGCCTTCACTTCCTTACGTATAAAGCCAATGAAATAGTATGATTTCCCCTTCTTTTCCTGTAATTTACAAATGGCTAAAATGATTTCCTTGGCAGAGGTACCCCGTTCTTAACTGCTTAGTGTCTGCACTGGCTGCAGCAAGGTCTCCTGTGAGTGCCAGCACTCACGCTGGAGGTACTAAGAGGAGCTGAATGGAGAACTTGCGATTCATCATTTATTCAGTGAATATAGGCCTGTTTCTGTGCTTGCAAGGACTCTGCTTGCAAGGACTCCAGGAAAGGGAGGTGGGTTTGGTTGGAGATTTTTTTTATACACTCAGTTGATGAAATTCTTTAAGAACTGATGAGTTTGCATGCAATATCAGTATGTCAGCAGCTTGTTCAGAGAAATGTTTGAACGTCGGGTGCTTAGGTGCGGGGTCCATGTGGCCTGCATGGACAGGTGCTGCATGCCTCCTGGTTGCTGGAACAAACATCCTCACGGGAAAGACTCGGAAAGCGCTTCCAGTGATGCCCGAGGCGCTTGTGAACATCCACCGTTCACCTGGTTCCGTTTCGTGTAAATATGCCCCAAATCTGCAGCACCTCACACGCCTGCAAAAATAATAGC
>NW_009943769.1:0-9134 GCF_000696875.1 Nestor notabilis
ATATATATATAAAAGGGGGCACCGTATAAGTCCATTTCCATTCCTGTAAACCAGGACCAAAAAACCCCAAGTTGCATTGCTGAAATAAAGATGACAAGACATTCTGAAATACTGACATGTCATTACTTAGGTTTATAATAGCCAGAATATCAAAAGATTATTATTACTTTATCATTTTGTTATCCTAAATTCAAGGGATCCACAATCACTTATCCTGAAGCAGAACAAGCCATTATTTTGCCATAGAGAAATATATTTAAAGCACTAAATTAGAATTTAACTTCATAATAACAGTTGAGATGAAATATTCTACTCAATGTTTTCCATGGTAATTTTGATTCAAAACAAATTAGAGTTGTCTCAAGAATATGTTTAAAAGACACATTCAAGTAATTTTGAAGATGCCCACCTACGCTTCTGTGGTATTGGTGTTTTGTCAATTCATACCCATTATTATCTTTTCCACCAAATATTTTACAGTTCACTGCAATTCACATCCCTAAACTTCTTCTTAGGTAGAATATGTGCACAACTTCTTTGTATTGAGAGGGAAGGCAACAATTTGGGAAAACTAACAAGGTTACTGCATTAGCTCTCTCCCTGTGTTGCACATGTATGAGCTGCTCAGTCATCAGCCACTCAGCCTTTACAGCCCATGTTGCCAGACAAAGCCATGGCTGATATTGTTTTGCTTACCTCTTAAGCCGTGAGCTGCTGCAGTTCCAGTCAAGGGGCCTGTATCCAATTAACACAACTGTTCTTATTTGTAAGAGGAACTGATGCCTATCACTTTCAAATTCACCCTGGCCTTACCAAAAGTAAAGTCTACCAACTGTTGTGAAGACTAGAAGAACAAACAATTTTGTGTAAACTATCTAGGGGAGAGAGTAAGCCTAGAAGGTCAATTGGGTAAATTCATTCAATCCCATCTTTCTCTTGCTACAGAAGAGGACACAATCATCTTTCTCACATGCACACACAGAGACATGGAAATGAAGCCCCCAGGGAGACTGAACTGCCACTGCCAGAAACTTTTAAACTTGATCTAGTAAGTATGCCTCAGTAGCAAAAGAGGCCTGTTCAATGGCCAGCTTCTCTGAATATTTCTGATCATCGAGTTCAAATGAAGCTCAGATAAGCTGCTCTCTATTTCTCTAGACCTGATTCTTTTCAAACAGCTTTTCAAAGCATATGATGAAATGATTTCACATATATATGCATGCATCAACCATTACAGTGTTGTGCTGTTGAACTATTATATCCATCCTAAAATATATTTTTCTCCCAAGATTTAAAAACATCTATGCAATAGCAAGAAAGGTGCACCTTTCAATCTCACAGGAAAGGTACAGGCAGAGCAGATGGAATGAACACCTTGAGGTGGATGGATAAACACAAGTCTGCTCAGCCTTGTATGTCTTCAGTTAAAAGTAAGTTATAACAGTGCTTTCTCTCATACATCAGATTGCTGGGGCAAGGGGGGAGGAAGGAGGAGGCATCCTTCTGAAGTACCCATATATTGACCTGTATTTTATTTGTCATTAAGCAGAAGATATTTTTCAGCCATTATTTGTCTCCCATTAATTAACATTCAAAAGTATGAGGGTAAGTTAACTGTACCAGAAGTGACTGCTAGAGATACTTCATTTGAACTGCAGCCACCTTTTGAATATCTCAGTCACAATAGATATTAATCTGAAATGTGTTTCAGACCAGTTGGCTGTAGCCTACAGCCAATGCATACTTGTAAACTAGCTTTCTGTCCCTTATTAATCATTCCCCCAGAGAGAACTGGGCAGGCAATTGACTATTTTTTGCATATTCAGTAGATTTTTCTTTACCACTGTCAATAGGCATTTATGTTGTCAGCAAAGCCAAGCCTGCAGCATCTGTCCCCCTGTGTCTAGGGGACATCTCTAAACTAACTCACAACTTCTTACCAGTGTGAAAACCACAATCTTTTCAGAAACTCAAGCAACATTCAGTGTATTATAGCAGGGAGAGGAAAAAAACCAAGAAGAAATACCAAAAAGTAAGAGATTTAATGAATGTCTTGTAAGACCTACAGTAGAGAAGGTCCCAAACTATCAGTGCAGTGCTTTAGCCACAAAAGGGCCTTCTTTCTGGGAGGTATTGTCCCTTTCTCTTGAATAATGGTGCTGTGGTTAGAAGAAATAAAGGAGGAACAAGGCTATTTCCCCCATGTTTGTGAGAAGCCCTTTTGAGAACCTTCTGGGCAACCTCAGCTGGGTTTCAGTGAGAGATCATCAATGATGCAGCTCTTTCATGCCTGCCAGGAACACACATGGTCTCAAAGAAGATTTTTAAAGTTTGTCATGTTTGCCAAAGCAACCTGGGTGTCCTAAAGTTCAAGTGAATGCAGAGAGAGAATCATAATACTGTTCAGACAAATATCTTCATCTAGAAAACAAACTACCATGTACTTTATTTTCAGAGCACTCTCCCCTGCTATTCAGTTTCTGCACAGCAGAAGATACAAAAGTTATCAGCAACATATCATGAAAACCTGTATTAAAAAATAGGTGTATGACGATAATCATTGTGGGGAAAAAACCCAAGACTGCAGATACCAAAGTGGTGGGTGCAACCTAAAAGAACCCTGCCACCCCCTAAAGGAAACAAGTTTCCTTTAACAATGCAGGATCAGGCTTGATGCAGTGCTCTTCCAGCAGCAAGTCCACCTCCCAGAGGTGACTTTTACTTGTTTTTGTAGTTTATTTCTCTGCAGCGATTCTCACATCCTCAAAGAATGTGAATGATTGCTGGAAAGAAGTCAGATCTCCAATTTTTGTAAAAGAATTCCTTATCTCTTAAAAAAGTGGAAAAAAAACCCCAAACCCCAAAACACCTAGACAAATTACATCAGTGTTCTAGGAAAGAATGGCAACACTTTGAAACATTACTTCTAAAGGATTTTCTTACCCCTACTGAAATGATGATAATCTGATTAACATCTACCACTCATATTCAAGTCCTTTTCATGGCTTCCAAAAAGGCTTCCAGATACCCCTCCATGTACCTTTTCATCTAATGCTTGTGTTTCCCTCAACAGCTGGTACAAGTTATTTTTGTCTTACAGAGAAGTCATTGTGCAAGATGACAAAATTTGCCTAGTTAGAGGAGATACTCATATTTTAATGATACAGAAAGATCCTTGAAAAAGTGTATGTTGAAGCCCTAGCAATTGTCTGGCCACATCTCTGTCATAGCTCCAAACCTGCTAGAACAGACAGGAGCTAAAGTGGGAAATGCAGTATCTCAGAATAAACTTATTTTCTGCTTGAAAAAAAATGCTGAAGAATTCACTTACAATATCTTTTAGTCTGCATATTATAACAGAAATATGGGGGAGTTGTTGGTTTTGGGGTTTTTTGCATTTGTTTGTTTTTTTTTTTTTTTGCTTTAAGCCAAAATTGCAATTCAGCTGGTGAATACCCCACACATTCCTCCTGGTGTCTCAAACAATGAAGCACATGCGTTATTATCACTACTATTAATTCTAGCACCACAAGCTAATGGAGGCACAGAATTCTAGGATCACCTAAAAGCATTTATAGGATGATTCTGATTTTAGGTCAAATGGCCTACATCCTCTTCACTGTAGCTGAAAACAAACCAAACGCCTTTGAAAGAGTCATGAATGCAGGACTAGAGGGGACATCCAAAGACCATCTATATCACCCTCTTTCCTCACAATCAACACCACATAGCTGTCCATAAAAAGATGAAGACTTCCTATGAAAAATATGTCAGTGTTTCACTCTCTTTAGTATTAGAAGAATTTTCCTAACATGCAGTCTGGATGTTCCTTGCCGCAATCTACATCCATGATTTATTGATAGCCTAAAACTGGGAGAATCTCCCATGTCTTTTTGTAACACCCTTTACATACTTGAGAGGCTTCTTTTCCTAAAATTGAAGAATCAAATTCCTTCGCTTCTCCTGTATAGACCATTCCTTGTAGACCTCTCATTGTCCCTACACTTGCTGGTTATTTGTTTGATCCACGTTTTTCTTGAAATGGAACACCCAAAACTTGGCACTACTCTGCTTTAAACCTTATTACTGCCTGAATGATGAATAATTCTTTTGTACATGTCTTGCTAGATACTTTTTCCTTAAGGAAAATATCCCGGGATATTCACATGTTTTCATACAATGTGATTGTCTTATTTTTCTCTTGTAAACCACTATACTCTCTGCCTTCTACTTTTTCACACGGAGCTGGATGGGAATAGTTGGCTGACCAGCTGTAGCTCCCTATTCTTGTCCTTGCTGATGTGAAAAGGTGTACTGCAATTCAGTTTTCGTAAGGTGATTTTCTCCTTTCTTCCAACAGACTGAGGGGTCCTTCCCTGTTCTAAAGTGGTTTTTTGTTTTGTTTGGGTTTGGTTTTTTTTAAGGAAAATCCCATCCTCCACAGAGATGTAATATAGCATTGCACTCATTGCTTTAGCAGCAGTTACATGTAGTAGTCCTGTATCCACTTACCAACCCACAGACCTAAAGTGCCTTTACTATCAGAGGAAAGAAAAAGGAATAGACCCATACCCTGCCCCCCTACAGACATGAGGCGAAGTAGGGAAGGAGTATACATATTAGCGTGCTGAAGGACCAACCTGAGAGAGACTCCAGCTGTCATACTTACTCCTTCTAAGGGTACATTTCATACTATAGTTAAAAGGCCTCAAATTTTGAGCTCTATAAAAATCCAAGAACAAATTACATCATAACAGCTTGGGCAGCTTTTGTTCCAATGAGATTTGTAAACAGAAAGTATAAAAAGATAAACTCATCTTCCCATTCATATCCTTCAAAATACCAGCAAAATAGTTCTGCATTCATCTGGTCTTTATACAGCTTGGTTGTAATTTTCTTGCACACGTTTAAGTTTGGACATATTTTTCTCTTTGCAACTGTACCAACGTAATAAATCTGATTTATTTCTTAAATCACGGAGGAGTGACCAGAAAGAAACTGGTGGAAGTAATGTGAAGTTGATAATCAATGTTTTAAAAGTGTAGAAAGTGAGCTTGATTTTTAAAAATGCCAAATTTTTCCCTTACCTATTCATATGGATTAAATCCAGAACAAAGGAGGAGTGCTTTATTTTTAAAACACAAGTACATGTCTTCCAAGGATGTGTTTGTATTTCTTCTCCCAGTGCATTTCCACTTAAAAATCTAATTTGTCAGAAAGTATGTAACATTTCAGTTTACACTGAATGAATGCTGCTGAACACTGAATTTACTGCTGTATACTGTCTCCCTGTAAATATCAAAATTTTTGCCACAGCCTTCAGAAAATTTGCTCTTTGGTTGTAAAGGATGCCCTAGAGCTAAGCTGGGAAAGAGGAGAAAATGCTGTGATAGGACAGAAGAAGAGGCTGTGGCTAGTTTTTCCACTGAACTTTAGAAAGTTCTCTGTTCTGGCTTGTGTCAACATCTTCAAAGAAGTGGAGTGCTCTGGTCCTCTGAAGTCTGCCTTGGAAAGAAAATGACAGCTTTTACCAACAGGATTGACAGCTCATCAGCATGGAAGAGCCTGTCTAAAAATAATGGAAGGCCTCATTTTCACTGACGATCTTTATCAGTATGGGTTTATGGAAAACTGATCTCTCTAAAAGAGGAGGTTTGGGAGGGAGGGTGTGAGTTTTTATTTCTGGAAGGAACCCAAAAGCAGAGTTCTAGAAGCTATTTAACCTGAGCAAAACCAGAGCAAGGATAAAGTGTGACATGAAACAATAGACAGGACAAAATTAACAGTCATAAAACCAGTAAACACTGAAGAATGCACTGCTCATACCAAGTTCATGGCAGAGATGACTCACTAGTTGAAGGCTTATGCTCTGGTAGCAGCGGGGATGTCAACAAGTTTATAGCCCAGTGCCATTCCTCTTCCCGTTATTCAAACAAGAATACACTCTGTAGCAGGAAGATGCCCAAAACAAGAAAACAGAACAGGTGGACACTTCCCCTGAGATTTCTGAAGGGTAAAACAATAGAACTCCAAGATAAAAGGTCATACCACCATAACTGTTGACTGTTATAGATATAAAAACACACATTAAAAAAAACCCAGATTACCATGGTCAGCCAGAAGAAACCTGGCAGAGGCTTAGTAGCCAGCATTCATCATCCCCCATGTCACACACAAGTAATCCTAATCAGACTAGTTGGACGCAGGTATCTAGGAGTTCATCAATATGAAAGCGTCACCTTACCCAGAAATAAAAATAACCTTCCCCTTCTCTGGTCTCACACAGTTTTGTAACAACCCAGTGGTCTTGTGTCACTTTCCTGACCCTCACCCAGAAGACAATAAGTGCTTAGAATGAAGTCAGTCGTGCTATTACAAGGACTATTACTGCACACTGAGAAATCACTGGCATTCAGAAAGAGCAGAAAATGATTCACACATATTGCCAGTTGTAGCAGGAATTAGTCCCTGCCAGTAACCTATCACTATAAAAAGGCTAAAAAAGATTACAGGGTTCTCATATTCAAACTCCAGAGCTGCTTGGAGCTACTACTGAGTTTAGTTACTATGATCATCAAATCTTTGCTTTCCATGTCTTTAGAATGAGATTATTTGGATTTTGCTAAATTATGGTGGCAACATCTGTTTAATTTTCACTGCATTACTAACACATTGACCTGGAAAAGTTCTGAAGCATTTGTTCCTTTGTTCCCTGCATACCATGTCCAGGTCAGCTTGTGGTTCAAGCTCTTGAGCCACTTGTCACCACCTTGCTGCCAAGAGCAAACTCCCTTTTCACTTTTCTGGCTCAAAAAAGTGCCCAGTCAAAGCTTCCATTTCCTACACTTGATTATATCACAAACCAGCAAGGTACTTGTAGGAGAGCACTTTTGGATCCATTTTTAAATCCTCTACTAAGCAAACTGTATTGAAAGTGTTATAAAAGTCAAACCTATCCCTTCCCCTAAAATTTGTGGTTTGTATTAACACTTGGTAGGTGTGTGAATAAACTCAGTATAGTCAGCATGCACCACCTTGTGGGAAGATGCATAGGGGAGAACCCCAATAGCACATTTGGTTCTGTAAATTCTCTCTATACGGAGGAGTTCCTCCTTTTACGAAAGGAAGTTGACTGGGCCATGAGTTATCGTTTCTCCAGTAAGAGGCAACATGCTTTTTAAAGTAATATTTAAATAAAAATTTAAGTAATTTTTTCAGTAGTTCACACTCAAAATCCCAAAGAAACTTACTCAGAGGCTAACCCTAATAGCTCCTGTGTGTAGTCAGTTTGTCTGGAACTGTAGCATTTCTTAACATTTCAGCTTTTGGCTGTGTCATTTAGATGCAGCTCTTAAGAAAGAGATAGTAAGAGGAGTTGTGTCCTTTCATCTCCTGATAGATCAGTGCATGGCACTGCAGAGAAATTCACTAGATTGCATTGATCAGGAGTCAAATGGCATTACATTGTCCACTTGTCAGCTTTCAGCATGACTTCTAACCCTCAGGAAAGAAGAAATACTTTACTGCCAGGCAGCATTTCCTCTGCCTCCGGCAAGCATTAACTATTGCATTTTGTAGCTGTCACAGTGCTATTTAATTCCATGTAGTTGCAACAAATTCTGTTGATGGAAAATTTGCTACTAGGAATGCGGCAGAAAAATGCTAGAAGGAGAAAACAGTACATACATACTGGCAAGAGCAAACCAAAAACATCAGAATAAAGACATGTGGAAAGTTTTACAAAAGTAAGTTGCCTGATACTTCACAGCGTATGCTACAAATCTATGAACAGCCATCAAAATGCAGATAAACTTATGCTGTAGTATTTGTACCTAGACCTTCATTTCCCTTAAGTAAAGCATATGTGGACCTGAATGTCTATAAAGACTGCCTTGGGCATCTGCATGATCTTACTAGGCTGTAGTTCATCATATCTAAGTCAGTAGAGTTTTCATATAAATGGTACAAGACCAAGACTTAAAGAGAATATATTGTTCCCTGAGGTATATGGCTGATTTTCACTGAAAATCCATTATTTTTTTTAAACAAAAATAATGAAGAAAATACAAACAGTCCAATTACTACAGCATCCCAACTGGAATCACAGCAGTCTTTGTTTTGGCAGATTTTCACAGAAAACAGAGGGGGTTTGGAGTTTGTGCTGGACTTGATCCGCGCTGACATCTAAGCATATGAGAAAAAGACTCTCATCCACCCATCACCACCTGCAGGGAAGTCAGGCCACAAAAAAATCCTGGGGGGTGCAACTCTCTTCTCACACTTACCCTACCAAATTGGAAAATTCTATGATGCTTCCTCCATTGCCATGTTGCTTCATTGTTACCCTTTTTTCCTAGCAAAGGGCAGATCACACAGCTACCCTTCCTACCCTCATTGTCACAGCCATCCTCACAGGTACAATTCTCATCAGCTATCTTAAATGGCTACTGTTGCACTTCATACTCATGCATCAAACAGACATACTTCCTGCATTTACATTACATCTCTATTAGTAGAAATTAATGAACTAGCAAAAAAAGAGCTAAAACATCAAGCAACTGGCAAAATTTCACCTAATGAGCTCAGGAAGGGAACAGAATGCACTGGCAATTTTCAGCAAAGTCCAGTGCAATTGAGGCACATGGAGATTAAAAATTTCATTAGTCTCCAGTGGAAAGTTATGTAGTGTTGAACTACAAAAGTTAATTTGGGGTTGTTCAGTCCAAAGGATATTACAAAAAGGAAGTATGTTTAGCATGTAGAATATATGTCTTAGGTTGTACACTTGCAGAGTTGGATACAGACAGCAGTGTGCATCCTTTGTGGAGTTCTCTCCGTATACAGAGGAACTCATAAATCTTTGCACTTCCAATAAAAGCAAAAAAGAATCTGATTATTTCAGTGAGGAGCAGCAGCAAGTTTCCTTCCTGAATGGAGGAGCTCAATTTGAGGCACATCTGTAACACTGTTTACAGGAAAATTTCAGTAACTGTGAGGATAGGTGCACTATCCAGTATTTCAGTTTGGGGTTTTTTTGTTGTCTGTGTTCGGGTTGTTGTTTTGGGGTTTTTTTTATCTTTTTCCTGGTGCTAAGTACTTACAGTCAATCCCATCTAATGTCTACCAAGGGAAAG
>NW_009943769.1:9165-25882 GCF_000696875.1 Nestor notabilis
AGTTCAACGCAAAACAGCAGAAAAGCACAACCTAAGCCATAACATCCTGCAGCACTGTATATCAGAGCATGCAGTGGCACCCTCCTGAGAGGCTTAGTCAGATAGAGCTGTATGAGAAGCAGGAAAGGCATGTATTCCTAATACTGTTTGCAAATGCAGTGAAAAGCTGTAGAGTTACCACTGAGTAGCAGAGATAAACCAGGCATCTATAATTACACAGCCAGCTCCTTGTGAAGGTTATAATCCCTCCCTTGGAGGTGTGGTCAAATTGTGATTAATGCTAGAGAAGGAAAGGCCGGGAGTTGCAGTCACGGTGACACTCCCTCCAATGCTTCTGGAAGCACAGATAAAAGTCACTACTTCCACATCGTACAGATTAGCATTTTTTCATCCTAATAGCATTGCCTGCTACAGCATGAGAGGGCCTGTCAAAGGTACAGAAAAGCAGTATCCCTTGCCTGCTTTGCTCATTCCCTGGTCAGGAATCAGTGTTGTGTCATCTAGTGTTATTTCCTTGGTCTCATCCAGTGCAGATTCAACTTCTGGCTACTCAGCTGACGATAGTTTTACTGCTAAAAGAGCATCACAGCATCCATTGCTCACTGTGGGTTTTCTGTATGTGCTTGCAAAGGGATAGCTTGAGATTCATGCTGCTACTTCTAAAGATGAATCCTGCCCCTTTCACAGAACTGAAGAAGTTCGATTCTGACTGCATACCTGTATGATACCATGCATACAGGATCCAATTTTCAAACAAAAGTGGTTTTCCTCTGCTAAATAAGCTGCAAATACTTCCATTAGCATTGTCTTTGCTTCTCTGTTGATATTCTGTGCATTTGTAGTCAACATTTGTCTCCTTAAGAGGCCTTTCAGGACTAAACCTATTGTACAGTGCTTCAGTAGCTCATACACTTTCTAAATTCCGATTAATTCAACCCCAATTTACAATAAGAAAAAGAAAGTACTAGAATTATTTAGCTGTAGGAAGGAAAAAACATGTCTTTAAGAATTAGAGAAATAACATTTTAAAATAAATGCAATGCATTTTGTTTTGAATGGCCAGAAACATGCAGAAGACAAAAAGGCTTTCTCATTACAGAAAAATCTAACTCACCAAAACAGATGGTTGTTCAAACCAGAATACGTGCCAAGCAGTTAAGGCTCAGTGATGATACAAAAAGCTCACAACTGATAGAAAACTGTCCACACAGACTTTATTTAGGAGGATCAGACTCAGTCCAGGGCAAGGAAAAGAGAAAGTACCAAAATTTCTTCAGTCACTGAATGTAATCAGTGCATCTTGGGAAAACACTGAGTTCACAGGGGATGTGGATACACAGACTTGGCTGCAAGAAAAGCATCTTCTAGGAGCATGACCAACACACACATGCAAACAGACATACTTTACTAGTTGCTCTTCATCTGATCACAGCTGCTTTCACTTGCATCATCAGTAGTCTAAGTCACCCATTCACATGGGGACTCCTGCTCAAACACTAACACTCAGAATTGTAGATTTTCAAAAAGCCAAGGACTACTACCCGCTTCCAAACCTGGAAATGCAAAGACAGCTGTAGCTTTGCCACTAGGGTGGGAAAGGGCAGAGCATTCTTGGAAAACGTCACTAATTTATCAGTAAAACCATGGGGTAAGATTTTTTCCCCCAGAAAGTGCTAGCAACAACCCTGAGCAGCTACCAAGGCAACCAATTACCCCATTATATTTACTCTTTACTCACTGTTTGTTGTCTTGAATTAACACAGTCCAATATTCAGATACATTCTCTCTGTTTCCTGGAGAAATACAACTAAGCAGGAAAAACCCACCTCAAAGTGATTAAAGCTTTCACAATTAAAGGTAATGACTCTCAGCTGCAGGATCTTGCAGCCATCCAGACATGGTTTTCTCCAAAACTAGAAAATGACTGGGGGAAGAACGGGAAAATTTCTCTCACTCACTTGAGCTCAAGCTGTTCCAGTTTTATGCAAAGATATTAAAGGTTCCGCATTTTATCTCCTTGATAATTAAATTTGAAGAATATTTCCTGAAGTAATACAAATGGCCAGGTAACTGAATAGCACATGAATCCTGGCTCATGTATTTGTTACTTTCGCTACATCCCTAACCCACTAATAGTTCCTCCTTTGCAAAGCTTTGCCTCTCTGAAGTTTTTGACATAATTGCATGCATTTATTTTGCGTTTCCCTGTCAGTGAGTCTCCATAGCAGACTGGCTGCTGGCAACACCTGCCTCAGCCTCCTGAAAAGGCAGTAAAGCACTCCTCACCTGCCTTTACAGAAGTTGTCTGCATTTCTCAGGCGTAACTGAGTAGATCTGGCTATGGCTGGGTTTTATTACATTACTAAATTGAGCCAGCAGAGTGCCTTCTGCGAATGCCTAGAAAATGCCTCAAAATAAAAGCAGAATTTTGCTGCACTGTATTTGCAAAATTGTGTTAATGTTTATTCTAAAGCCATGTCCAACCAAAAAAACAAAATCTAGAGATAGTCCTAAAATGTTATTTCAGGTACAGGAGGATTTAAACAATTGAAAGAAAAATGCAGAATGAAGATCTTTGAGATTACACACTGGTGCAGGGAAAGCAGGGACAGACCAGGGGAAGATGCTGTTGATAGGAGAACACGACTTGCAAGTATCAATAAAAAATGAAAATGTACTGAGCAGCTATTATGATGAATTAGGAGAAAGGAAAGGAAAATGACCAGAAAGCTAAGCTGTTATTCCTGTTGGGAAAAGTACAATTGAAAGTATTGCTCTAGAACTATAAATGAAGAACCAATGGAGAGCAAGGGCCAAATATTTTCCTGGTAGATACCATTAGTCACAATATAGACCAGTGTTTTATTGAATCTTTCACTTCTAGAATTAATATTTTGTGGGAAATTAGGAGAGTGGACTGTTAAGTTCTCTGTTCACTTCCCCTTGGAACAAAGATTTATCTTTTGTGTAGAATTCTGCAGTCATGGTTGACATTTCAGATTTCAGTTTAGTTGCATAAATATTAGGGGAAAACCAGCTATGTCTCTTACAAAAAGTCTAAAATTAGTTCCCTGTCAATTATCTCAAATTCAGAATAAAAATCAGTGTAGTAGAAAGAAGGCTCTGCTCTGCTCTGCTCTGCTCTTTGGCTATAGTTCTGTTTCATATACAGATCTTACCCATAAGCTTGAAGAAACAGTTTAAATCTGTAAGTGGTATTTGGATTCTGTACTAGTACTCAGCAGACCAAGTAGCCAGAGACTTCTGCTGAGGAAGAACAGTCTCTCCCAGAAACATTAACAGTGAATTTCTTCCCATGGAAAAAAAAAGGTATGTTGGGTTGTAAATGAGATATTTGAACTTTGCTGGTTTAAAGATCCAAGTCCTGCAGAAAGCTGACTTGTTTGTTTAGCTCTTGGTTGTGTCTAACACCAGTAAAATAAACTGTATTCGCCAACCCCCAGAACCAGGATCAGATTTGTGTGTGTGTGATTGTGTGTGTGCATGATGCTCATGAACAATTCTGGAAGCTGTTGTGTAAACACGTGACTGTTTTATACTCATACTGTGGCACACCAGTATTTTAGCTGGATTTGTGTTGTTTACTTCCGATATTCAAGTATCAGTGGTCTCATACTGCATGCGATAGACAAGCGTTGCTTTTAAAATATAGTATGGAAGAAAATCCAGGAGCATGATGTCATCAACAGAGGGATGAGTCTGTTCTGTTCAGGGAGGGGCAGAAAACCAGAAGTTAGACTCATTCATACAACAGAAGGAGCTTGCCTGTTCCTGGAGACGAGTTGCACTGCATTTGTATCTGCTCAGTGGTGAATTTGCAGTCAAGGTATGTTTCTGCTTCTCTCTAATATGAAAAGATCTCATTATTTAAGTTCAGTATGGTTTATTGCTTCTTGGAAACCACTTCTTGATTTCTTAATGTTTCTGGTTCAGTGATAAAAGAGCTGATGTTGTTAGTGTAACAGGGACACAAAGGAGAAAAATAATTACGTTAATGGGATTTTGTAACTTGTCAGGATTTGCAGAGCGTTTACAGAAAAGTGCTTTATTTAAAAGCTCCCAACGTATCAAAGCCACAGTGCTTTTCACCTGCCACAGATACTATCCAGTGTATGGGCTACTGAAGGGTAAGGATTCCTTCTGGCCAGAAGACATTTCGTGTGTCTAATCACACTGTGGGCACACATTCTTTCATCTCTTAAGAAAAATCAGAACGTGTAAGCAGCTAACTTTGTTTTCAGCTGAGAAATTACCTATAAAATAGTGGAAAGAACCAGAGGCAAGACTTTTCTGTACATACTGGTAGTTTTCTCTCAGATTATTGTTTTGATTATAAACTTTGTGGGGCAGGAAGTATGTATGTATGTGTACCTTACACTGCTTACCTTCAGTCTGTGCTGATTGAGTGACAAAGAATAAACATTTGAAGCTTTTTCTTATGTTACAAAGAAGAAAAGTTTGGGTGACCTTTAAACAACATTATCAGTTCCTTTCTAACACTTGTATCCAAACAAAAAAATGCAGGAGGAGCAGGATATATAGAATGCTAATTAAAACAAAGAAAACCTTAGAACTGAGATTGTGGTTAGGATCACACAAGAAAAAGACCAAAGGTTGAAATATATGCTGTAGTTTTAGCTATTCCTTTTCCATTACTCAATATCCTAAACAGTCATCTTAACGTAAAATAGCAGAACAGCCATAAAGCTGGAAGAGTTCAAATAGTTTTCCATTAGAATCCTAGTTTTAATATACTGTGCATACTCTTACTGAAGTCTCTTAAGATAAGAGTATACTTTCATCTTGAACAGCTGTACGTATTTTCTTAAGGAAGCTAGAAGACAGCTAGGAAAAAAATCAATTTTTAAAGCAAAGCCTCTAAGACTGAAGTATCAGGATATTGAGTAATATTAGTCATATGGTTTTTATCTTGTCTGCTGTTCTTTGAGAATGTGCAGTCACTAAGAAAAAAATTAAGAGACGCATCTTTACACTTCAGAATCATTCCCAGATTTCTTGTTTTCAGTGTGAATAGTGAAAACACAAAGAGAACGGATAAATATACCCAAGTTAATAAAGACTTCAGAATAGCCAGGGCAGAGACACCTCCAGAAAATCTTTCTTAGATTTTCCACTGGGCCCTGTACATGCTAGAACAAGATTAATTGGGTTACTCAGAGTTACTTGAACATTTTGCACTGACGATCCAACAAAAAACTGCCTTTCCTGCTTAGTTAGAGCTTCCTGAAATAAGGATCTCGTTATTGCACTAGAACACAGCTTTAAAAATTCTCATGGCTATGTAATACTGTATATCTTTTCTCAGACAGAAAACAGAGGAATTTGGGAGAATTTTAGCACATTCATTATGAAGACCTTAAAATTCATTGCTTAAGAATAGCCAGTTTGATAGTCTGCTTTTCATGGAAAGAACGGGGTAAAAAGCTCTTGGAAACCCAAATCTCACTCTTTTGAAAGTCACAGTAGGAAAGATACCATATTGCAAGTCCAGGATAACTCAGCAGAGAATAGAGCTTTGCTTTCAAAACAAATTCCCTCCCAGTACACCTGCACTCATTAACAATGCTAATCAATATAAGGTTAAAGAAACCCCCAATGCTGAGAATAAATGCAATTCAGCTAAAACCTCCGCTTTTCTTTAAGTCACATAAGACAGCCTTATTCTATTGTTACTCATGTTTTTTTAAAACTCTTTCTCAGAACTCCATGTACTTGAGTTTCCCCTACCTTATCTAAATGTTTATCTTCCTTCCTTCTTGCATTTAGCATACTTGATGCATCCAGCCATCTTTGTGCCTCTGTCTGGCTGATACACAGCTGTAAAGAAACATAGTCCTTTAAAGTGGAGGCAAAAGCCCTCCTTAATCAGTCCTCTCTAACTGGAGTAACTCTGGGTGAACGGGTAGCTACTAAAGAATTACACCCTTTGGGAGCACCCTCTGGGTGCTGACTCACAAACCCAGCTGCTGGCAGGAGGATGACTGAACCAGCTTCTCCCCTCTGGGTGCCCCTGACCAGGGATGGAGAGAGGAGAGGACATCCCTGTTACATGACAGCCTTGAGGTATGTAGGCTCAACCATAGTGGGAAAGAACAGAGGGTGAGAGCTTCACAGAAACACACTGAATTTGGACTCTGCAGGCTGCTGTCTTCACATAAAGTTGTACCTCCTAATGATCACCACAGCAGTGATATATCACTTAGAAGAAATGCTAGTGCACTAGGACTGAGGGACCCTGGTCATGGGCCAACACCCCACTAAGGAGTTAGATATTGGAGAACAGGCACAAGTAGGATACAGACCAGTGAAAAACACAAGGACCGAATTTGCTTCCTAAAAGCATGCTCACTTCAGTCTGATGGTAAGTCCAAAGCATTCAGACACTGTGGTAAAGCTGCTACATCAAACTCGAACAAAAAGCCTCAGGACTCTTGGTGCTCCCTGAAGGGGTGGATTTGGCTTACTTTTGCTGCTATGTTATATTTACCTCCTCGACATGTTAACTCCTCAACTCAATTCAGCAAGGTTGGGCTGGTTTTTGTGATCACTGCAAACAAATCTGATCATCCAGGTTTGCAGATCCACCAGTGCTGAGCTCTGCACACTAAGATATGCTAGCATGATGACAGCGTTGCAAACAAAGGCAGCCTTCAGACTATAGCTAATTTGCTGTCAAAATGCAGATATCTATTTCTCCTACTCATGTTACCTGAGATTACAGGTAAACTCCACATAAAAAGAGTGAGCTGGAGTTAGAGGTCCAGGTCTTTTTAATATTAACAGGATTTATTACATGTGTGCCTAAGGGCAGAACTGGCCTTTTCCTCCTGCAGTGGTCCTTCTTTGGGAGAAGGGAGTATGCTGCAGGCATTCTCTTTGGGACCTGCACCCCTGTGTCTCCAGAAGTGCTTGGTCCCTTGCGTAGCTATATGATTTCCTATCAGCTGTCTGATTGATTGAAAGGTGGCTGTTCTGAAGCATCATGGAGTACCCTTGAGAAAGGTAGTGTGAGCCCTCTGCCCACACACATGGAATAAAGCAATAACCCAGACCACTATCCTGATGTGAAGGGTAAACGGCCTGCAGATAGTGGGTAAGCCAGTAAACTAGAAGTGTTACATCATGTCCCCTGAGTGTTTTCACAAAAAGCAACTGTAAGGTCTTCATAATTCAAAGGTGGGACCTGATCCCTAAACAAGTAAGTAGGAAGACAGAAATATTGCAGTATATGTCACTAGGTTTTATGTCACTAGGTTGAGTGTACCTCTCATCTTCTCCAGCAGTCTTGCCATGTAACGAGCTATATTCTACACTCTCTGTATTATATTTGGCTTCTGATTAGATTATAACTTCCTCGAGGCAAAGCCTGTTCCTGTGCTTGCACGGCTATTGCACATTGATTACCATCAAAGCCTCCAGTCATCAGTATTACACAGACAGTATGGCAATATCTGCAGAGCCGTGCTCTGGGTCCTACCTGCTAGACCTGGGCAAACAACACACCAAGTAAACAAACAGACAAAGGGACATAAAAAGTGATACAATTAAGCACACAGGCTAGATCCTCAGCTGGATTGAATGCTCACAGTACCATCCCCATCAGCAGAGTAATGACAGTTTATAGCAGTTGAGGTCTTAGAGATCTATTAGTAGAGATGAGCGAATTGCTCACCGGTAACCTGCTTACTAAACATGATAGCATATTCACATCCTTTTTCTGGCTTCTTTTTCCAGAAAAAGGAAAGGCTTGTTTTCCTAGCTGTGAAATCAGGAGACAAGAAAAGAAAAGAAATCATGCAGTGGGTGTTCCCTTAACTACCACAACAGGTACATTTTTCTATGGGACACAAAATATGCTCCAAGTCAAATTTCAGCCTTTGTAACTGTACAGCTTGAGTTCAGCACTGAACTTCAGCCAGTGAATCTTACAACCAGGCTCGTGTCATCAGCATATTTATTACAATGGTCTCATCTCAGCCTGTGGTATCTGAGCCTAAGGATGGATTTCTTATTTCTTTATTTCTTTAGACTGAGTCATCTAAATCAAACCCTCCAGACACTGTGTTTGTACTCTGCAGAGCTTTCCCACATGTTCCTCGTGCAGGATCTCGCTTTACCTGCTCAAGACCAGCTCGCAGATGGCTGTTCTCCTTGGCATCACCCAGAAAGGTTTGCTTTGCCTGGTCCTTCCAGCACCAGGTGCTGGAAAAATGCAAACCACTTTCTCCCAGAGAAAACAGCAAAACAGCAGGTTTGTGTCACAAAAAAATGGTTTGTGGCACTAAAGGTGACCAGGAAATACTTGCTTTGTGGAAATTCTGTCTCCTCTGTATAAAACACATAGACATATGTATAGACACACACCTACATATTGACAAACACAGATAGATATTTATTGTCACCTTGTCAGAGAAGTAAAATACATGTTCCTCTGCATAATCATGTTATCCCTGTCCTACCGTTTCCTAGAGAACAGTCCCACAATGAACCCCTACCACTTTCTTCCTCATTCACAGATTTTTACTTTGTATGAAATGATCAACAAATACTTTAATCAGACATTTCTGCGGTGTCTATCTATTAGGATCAAGACCATTGCATTTGTTTATTTCATCTCCTTTGCTCAGGTAAGGTTTTTTTGGGTTTCTCTAGTTAATGCTGAAATTTCTAGGTCACGATGATCTGGGACCTCATAGGCAGATAAACGAGGAAAAGTAGTTATCTTCTCACAATCCTTCATTCTGTGTAGACATTTACAGTAGGTAACAGAGTCAAATAATTAAGAAGATGGGCTACGTTTTTACAAGAACAAGGGCACTTGGTTTAAAACTTAAGAGCTTTCTCAAGAGCTCTTTTTTTTTTCCATTTTCTTTTTCTTTTTCTACCTCTGTGAGTTGTAAGTTAATTTTCAAAGCGATACAATTCCAACCTGGTTAAAGCAGTCATAATGAATCAGACATTAATGCAATCTATGAATGGCTGGGATATTGTTCACAGAAGTTTTAATTTATATCATACTTATTTAAGAACACCATGTACAGGCATGTCGCATAAGACAGGTGTGGGCTCTCACCTTCTTGCTTACACCATTCCTCTAAGAAACATTATTATCTTTTTCTAATTGAGTCACATCCTTTTCTAATTAAGAGTCACCTTATAGCCAAGAAATTCCAGCCAGCTGGCTCAGCAAAAGGGACATTTCCCAGAAGAAGGAGGAAGTAGAAATAACAAAGCAGAGTCTGTTCTGTGTAGGTGTTTTCTGCAGCATTTTGGAAACATTAGTCTTGTTTGGAAATATAAGAAGAGAGAAATTTGTTTTCTTCCACAATAAATGTAGACTACACATTGGCATTTGAGTCATGATTACAGGTCATAACTGCACAGTATGAGACATTTGGAATTTCATTCTTCTACACTTTGCATTGTGTATCACTGTAGACAGGTTTACTGTGTAAGTAGTTTCCACTGCACATTTGTGGGTTTTTTTAAAAAGGGTTAAATAGAACATATTAATAAGGTTTGACTTAGGATAAATGGTCAAACAACTTCAAAAAATCAAAGAAAAAATTGACTTTAAATACAAAAATTGAACTATTTCAAATTTTGGACTATTTTATAGTTAAGTAAAATAAGAATCCAAACTGTTAAACTATCTAGGTTTTATGACATTTTTAAATGAAAATCCCAGACAAAACTCTCTTAACTTTGGTATATACCTGACTCAGGCAGGAATCTTTATTCATAGTTTGTTTTGGAAACCTTTTCCCTCTTGAGAAGTTAAATCCCTTTTTTAACTTCCCTCCCTCCCTTAGTCCCTCCCTCTTTCCATTCCTTCAGTCCTCCCGTACTTCCTTCCTTCCCAGCAGCATCAGGTCTCTGCATGTTTTCATTAGCACCATTATGTTGTCTCCCAGAACTCATATCTGCTAATTTCCTCTTCACTTGTTCCTGCCCTGACATCCTGCCACGAGACTTGCTGTCTGCTGCAGAAAACTGTCTGTGCAATTCTACACAATGCTTTATGTTCTGCAGTGGCTGCAAAAATGATGGTGCACAAATTCAAAGATGACATGATTAACTTAAATCAGAATATTTTTCAAAATTAACAAAGCTGATCAAAAGACAAAATTTCTGTTTCACGGAAAAGTTGGGAAGGACAGAAGGAAGAAGCGAAATTCCCATCTAGAGTTAAAGAATCTCAGCATTTTTAACAAAACTGAAGCACTGGTAATGAGTAGCATAGATTAGGGATTTTGGACAAGGCATGGTCCTTCTTAAGCAAGTCCCTGGGGGATAAACTGTCATTAGTTCAGGTCTTTCATTCTCTCTTTTTTTGGAGCTGCTGCACTTTGTAGAGATAATAAAATTTAGCTTGCCAGGCAGAGCAAGAGTGAACCTGGGTCTCCTGCCAAGCTGTTAGCAGTCAGTATGTCTCCTCCTTTGTATAAGATCAGAAATAGCATCTTTAAAATATTTAATGTTAAATTCCCCAAACATCTTGTGAAAAATCTTTCTTTTAAAATCTGTTTCTCTAAAAACTTTCGGATTTGATAGTCACTTTAATAGGAAAAGATAATTCTCCTCCTCCAAAATTTCATAAAACATTTATTACATAGCTATAGCAGTACCTGAGTGTGAGGTACCAGAAAGTGTGATCCATTAACTGTTGCCACTGTCCAGGCAGAAAAAGTTCTCCAATCTTTTGGCAGACTGCAGAGCCACCCCATGACAACCCAACACCATGTGACTGCTCCATCTCTGATGGATATTTGGGGTTTGTTAGCTTTGGGTACAACAGTTCTTTGAAGGAGCTGTGGCATATACTAAGGGAATCTGTCTTTCTAACTGAATTCTCGCCATGTATATTTTGTTGGCTCTGATATTCTGGAGAGAGCAGGTAGACATATCTTCTTAGTGACCACGAGTGCCCAAACCCCATGTCTACAGAGTGAAAAACAAATTGTCTGCACAAGATTCCAGCAAGGCTCTGACATCTCCTGTTGCCATCAAAGGGATGACAATGAGTTGATACACAGTTTAGTTCCAGAACACTGGCAAAGCATGAAAAGGCAAAAAAAAGAAATCTGAACACTGACTGTTGTAAATTGGTGCTGTAAATCACTGCACTTCTCAGATGGAGGAACATCCTGAACATTCCAGACCTCTTGGTGTTGAAAGCCACATGCACGTTTGTACAGTTTAATCACCACGTTGCTATCAGCACGTGTTTGAATACTTCTTTCTTCCAACAGAAATACAGTGTATTCCCATTTAAGAATTGTTGCCATTAGAGTTCCTCTGGGTTTACAGCAGAAAACCAGACAACATTTGGATGTCTATCAAATTTTTATCTGCTGTGACTATTGAGGTAGTCGCAATGCAGTCCAAAACTCACTATAGTTATTCACACGCACACATACCATTTCCAATATGTACTCTGGTTTTGAGCTTTCCTCTCAAATACGGACTATGATGATTTTTATACCATGATATCTGAAAACTGACTTCTTTCCAATTGCAAATGCTTCATGTGATGGTTAAGTTAGGAGCAGATGCATGAAAATAATATGAAATGACTGTCCCAGCTGCTCAAGCAACAGCCTAGCAGGACATGTTTGACCCAGGAAGGACAAGGCAAAATGGCTTTCTGAAGTTTATCATTTAAGAAGTGAAGCACGTTCCAGGCTAGACTTCTCCTTGAGTAGGGAACTCAGCAGTGCTTGCGCTGCTGCACTCTGCTTTTAGGAGTTAAAAGAGTATGGGGAAAATAAAACAAAACAAAACAAACCCCACCTATTCTTTTAGTAAATAAAAACTGTCATTTAGGCAATGAGTATCATGTCATGCTTGTACTGCCCTCCATGACACAAATCAGTGATGCTGGGGATCATTCACTGGAATGGTCCATAAGAAAAGTTTTTTCAGGAGGTTGAAATCTGAATTTATAGTTTAATGTAGATTTTGGGATATGTCTACAGATGTTGTCAGAGGTTCTAAATTAAAGGGAGATCTTAAGAAGCCCACATGGTAGAGGTGTTAACTTGAACAACCTGAATAAATATCATATCCTCTGTGTTCTACCTGCTTGAAATTATAGCTGTAATTTCACTTGAATGTTATACAGCTAATCAAACTTTCTAGCCCATTCTGTTGTCAAAGCCCAACGTGCTGTTTACTCAGTGAAGCCACCTCTGGTGGCATTAAGGGAACACAAGGCACACTAATTTATATAAAGGACAGATTCTGCTTGCAATGTCTCTGCACTAAGGACTACTCTGCTTGCACAGTAATCAGTGTATGGCTCAGTAACAGGAAAAGTAGTAGTGACTCAAACATTTCCAGCTGTTTGTGGGGATGATTTTGTAGTTGCAGATGTGTTTTGAAGACATAATATGACATTTTAGAACATCTACATTTTTGCAAAATGCAGCAGAGATTTAATTAACTCCAGAGTAAAATAATCACTTACCTGTATGATAAGAAATGAGGCAAGTAGCATCTGTCAAAGAAATAGTTACTGGACTTTGGGACAGCAATCTTCTAATCTTTGCTTTCGGAGACAGGCTTTTCTCAAAGGCCATACTTGTGAAAGACAGTGATGAAAATGTGCAAGAAATGCTGCAATATTGCAAATATCCTTCACAACACTGTAAACATGATAGAGATTGGAGGCACTGGAGATGGCAAATCTCTGCCTTTTTTTTAAATGGCTGCTACAATGTTCTTAAAGTGCTAAAAGCAAACTGCATTCAGGGCAAAGAGCCAGTACATCTGAAAGACGAATCTCTCCATTAAGTATTTAATGCAAAGAGTGAGCAATATTGGCAAATATTGGACCATTATACCTTCATATTTTGCCTAGTCATGAGAACTTAGAGCAGCTACCCAAGGAAAAGAGCATGTCAATTCCTAAGACAAAGGAGCTGATAAACTGAGCTGAAGAGATCTGGTAGAAGTAATGCAAAGAACAGCAAAGCTTTAGAAGACATCTATGTGTGTATCTGACAGAGAGCCTTAAGTGGAGGTTTGCACACTACTGAACAGCCCCATTACAGCAAGGTGAATAAAGAAGCATCAGTTACTACATCTTCTTGGGGAACACAAGTGCTTCAGGACTCAGTTTCTTCTTATTACTATTCCATCTCTGTTGTTCTATTAATATCATCCAGTACTTCCTGCAGGATACTCCCATTGTTCTCTGTAACAAAGATATCAAGCAATTTATGTCACTGCCATGCTTCATCACTGTTCTCCTATCTTTCATACTGAGATCAAGCCTGTGATTACTTAACTAGTTGAACCCCAGGACCAGTTCTGAGAATCTACCCTAGGAACAGTTCCTCCAGCCCACTTCTCAAAAACTGTCATCAGCCAGTTGAAAATTCACCTATTTCTTTTCCAGCTTAGCTGTTCTCAGCATGGTATTTGCAGTGGTTTTGATCTGTCTGGGTTCCAGGACAGTTTGTTTCTAAAGCAGGAAATTCTTACTTTAACAAAGAAATATAACCTATCTGTGCAAACTGCTCTTGATGAACTCAGTAGCATTATATTTCATCATCATCGGATACAGGTTACCTTTGCTGTTCACTGGGCTCACGTTATCATCTGCAACTGCATAGATGCATTTTACTGTTAGATACCATCAGAACTGCCATTTCACATGACATCAGACTCGTGCAATGGTTATCAAATTGGTTTCACAACATTAGTGCATTAAGGTCTTTGAATTTTGTAGTGGTGATGGGGTACAGCAATCTCTTACATATAACAGAGAATTCCTGTGGTGCCTGCAGAGCTCAGAGGAGGGGATGCAATCTTCTTTGACCCTATTACAACCTGATAAATTTACATGTCGTACCATAAAACTCAGGAAGTTTATAGTTTCTCATTTGTCCTCATACTTCAGTGAAACTGTACAAGTTGAGATTATGCAGCTTTGTAGACAAACACCATGAGTGCAGGAGGGTTAAGGGCCATGCAAGGTTTCAGCCCTAGGGCAGGGATTAGGCTTTCTCAGCAGCCACTCCCACCTGACAAGGAGCCCAATGTGGTTCCTGGTGCCAAAGTGCGTTACATTCCAAACAACACTTTTGCTGTTTCTCTCCCTGTACAAATGTGCAGTTCAGCCTGCTCCCATCCATCACTATTTGCAAGTGCAATAGGGAAGGGAATATCAAGTCAGACAGCTAGCCAGCTAGGAACAGGGATAAATTACGTTAATAGACAATCATCCTCTTGACAACAGACCAATGCTAAGTGCAAACTCTGCGAAGATGAAAAATGTAAGCAAAACATGATCTGATCATTGCCACTATTGGCAGGAGGTCCTCAGCTAATGATAGAAACTCGTGATTTTTTGTGAGCCTAAGCAAATAAGACCAAGCTTTGGGTTTATTTCACCCTTACTACAAACCAAGCGTATTGCTCTTCTTTACTTATTTCTACCTATCAATAACCAAGGCTCCAGACAACACTGTCTGCATCAGGCACGTTTCCCTTCCTCTCCACCTGTGTGTCTTGCAAATTTGCAAGGACCTCTGACCTAAATCTGCCATCTTCAGCTCTCAATTTTCCCCAGCATCTCTGCCTTTGCCTTTGAGAAATGGAGCCACTCAAGCCTGAAAGCTGAACTGAGTGAGAATCTTAAACCAGCACATCTGGGGATGTGTGCTACCCTGGCATTATTCAAAATGCCTGCCTAGTGAAGTAGCAGAAAATGTTATTCCTGTAAGCTAGTGCTTGCCCTCAAAAGCACCAAAGAACTTGACAGAAGGAAGGGAAAAGTTGATGTTACATGCAAAGTTTGACCTTCTACCCCCTACCTTACTAGGAATGAAATACAAAACCTTATTTTAGACCAAATATGAAGATCAAGTAAACAAAACTCACAAGAATAGAAGTCAGACATGGCAGCATATGGACCCTAAGCCCAACAATACCCTCTGAAAGCAAATGCGGTCAACAAAGCCTTAGACAGCAGTGTGTAAAACTAGGCTGACCCAATATCACATACATGGTAAAACAAAGAGCGCTGGGAAGACACAGTGTCAGATGTCTGAGAATACATATATTGGCATCATAGGGCTTACCCTACCTCTGAAAAAATAGGCTTAGTCTTTGAGTCTCTCAGCCCAAACCTGTACCCTAAGCATGGGCTGTCTGGAACCATGGTAACCAGACATAATTCCCATGAAAAAATGTCTCAAGGAAGAATTCATTTGGGTGACAGTTCTTCACTTCTGCAGTGTTTTTGCAGGCCCACTCCTACTGAGGCTCCTATATTTTTCTCTCCTGACCTGAACCTAAATGCTACTTGTTGCCTGAGCTTTGGACAATGAGCACTCATGGTTAACCTTACCTGTTCTCATGTGCCAAAAAAACCCAGAACAAAATACCCTGCCAGCCTTGCAGAGTGAGTTTGTGGTCACTTTTCTCCTGTTTAAATATTTTCTTCTCAGTTGTCAAAACATTTTGAGCAAACAGGCTACAATACACATAGAAAAAATATAGATTCAGCTGTGGCTATAGATTAAAAGTGCAGATTCAGCCGTGTGTAATAGTAGTGTGCCTTGCTGTAAGAGAATCAGAAAATTGTCATCTTTGATCAAGGAGACATAAAGCTGCTCAGGACTCCTGACACCAGGCTCTGGAGTAGAGCCACATTAAGTCTAAGAGGCAGGAGTGGTGGGTCCATGATGATTGAGCTCCTGGAGAATTAAAGAAGACATGTTAGAATGGCAGCACGTAATTCAGTATTTACTAGGGAGAGAAGAGTTGTGAAATTGACATTATAAACCTTGCATTTTATGATATTTTCCTAAGATGAATCAGATTCATGTCCCCATTTCAACACTTTTTAAAGTATTTATACTCATTTGAAATAGCTTAATAAAGAGAAAGAGTCTTATTCAATAAGTGTGGCCTCTTGGTATATAGGCACATGGATCACCTGAGTTCTAGGTTTTGTTCCAAGTTAAACAGAATGTAGACTTGAAAATAGGTTTCATCTGTCCAATGACTAGAGACAAACAGATTAGCTTATGCTTTATTAACACTTAGGTTTAAAAGCATCATATACTTCATTTCTTTGTAGACATGTTCTAAAACTGGGGATGAAGAAAAAACAACTCAGTAAATCAGAACAACTTAAAATTTCTCAGAAGTGTTTGAACAGCAGAAATTGAAGTGTGTACTGAGAGGGGGAGAAAGGCATTGATCTTCTCCATTTTCAGAGTACTTTCATAGTTTAATAATTCATCTCCTTTCTCCTGTTGTAAACTATAATGGTAAAAGTTGGTCAATAGACACAGAAGTTTCTACTGTGTTTACCAACCCATTATGTACAAAAGGGAAGGGAAAAGCTGCAGAGCGTTAACATAGTAGAAATCTCCAGGAAAACAAAAAGTTAAACTAGTTATTCAAGTCTGAATTTAACTTAGAGAATGATTGCTGTGAGCACATCCATATGTACAGGTCTTGCATGTATAAAATTTTCAATTCTTGATGGCCTTACAGTTACAGACCTCATTTACTGTTATTGCCAAACTACTTCAAATATTAGGAGAGAATTTATTATTAAAAAAAAAAAAAAAGCTGAGGAATTTACCCTCATATTTCATTCCTTTGTCTAAACTGCACATTGCTAAGATACGCTGGAGGGAAGGGATGCCATCCA